>NW_017671305.1:55968-78491 GCF_001879085.1 Nicotiana attenuata | reverse complement strand
AAACTTTAAACTTTCAGCATAGGTCGCAAATGCGACACTTTCCTCGATTTTGCAATTGGGCCAGGTTCGCAAATGCGAACAAAAGTTAGCAGATGCGAATGCTGATGCTTCTGCAATTTTCAGCTACTGGTTTTTGCCTCTCCGTCGCCCCGACCTACTCAAATCAACTTCAAAAATTCTAAAACTTGGAAGATTAGTCAAAAATAATATACTAAGCTATTCTAAAAATGAAAATTTCAAAATGACCACAAATTTTTTTTAAAAAATGATGGGTTTCCTCCCACCAAGCGCTGCATTTAACGTCGTGGCACGACGCGAATCAACTTTACCACTTTTTTTTTGCCACTTTGACGAGATGAATTGGGCACCTAACTTGAAATAAAGCTTGTGACCACGAGTGATGGGGGTGGTAAGTAGATGATCAACCCAAGCATTAATTTCTTCATTTTGCACTTATTGGCATTCATGTGAGGAATGTCATTTTGCCTCCTTGTTCCCTCAAATTGTAAGATTTATGGCCTTTGTCTTTCCTCCTTGCAATCCTTCATTGACTCGTGTAGTTCAATTCCTATATCACCACACAATTACAATGTTGAAAAATGCTTTGAATGTGACATCAAACCTTCAAATTTCAATTCTTCCTGAATTTTGACATCCTCTTTTTCCCCCGAGTTAGAGTCATTTTCAACCACATCTTCAAATTTTTTTAGTTAACTCTAATTCCATATTTTTCTTGGCATCACTAATAAGCATGGAGTTGGTTGGCGGATGTTCAATTCTTGATTCCTCAAAATAGAACACTTTCTTCCTCGATGTCGGACTCTTCTTGGCCTCTTTCCACACTCTCAAGTTGGCGGGCATAGTGAGCCTCAACCAATATTTTCATTTGATCTTCCAAAGTGCGGATATTCTCATCTTTTTGAGTGGTGCTTCTCCTCATTTTCAAGAATGGCCTCCAACATAAGCATCATCCTCTCATTTTGAGAATTTGAGAGTTCTTCTTGATTCGGATCAAGTGCCAAGGAATGATTTTCGGCTTCAACCTCCACAGACGGTTCTTGGCTATCATTCACTTCCGAGACTTTTTGGACCTCTAAAGCTTCAAGCATTTCTCCCATTTGTGAGTGCAACCTTTCAAGCGCCATATCATTTTGGAGACTATTTTTCAAAAGCTCCTCCAAGGCACTTTGCTCTTTGTTTTCTCCTTCAAGTAAGTATTCTAACATGAGCTTGAACTCTCCATTTTGACCATGCTCAATTTCTTTCACCTCCATATACCTATAAATTTCATCACAAAAAGTAGAATCATCATAGCGGGGGCTTGGGAAAGGGAAGGACAAATAAGCAAAATAATTCCAATGACCATTGTGACGACCACACTTATCACAAATACTCCACTCATGGGTTTGTGATTGTGCGCACAATCCGCCCCCGGGAGAGTTTAAATAATTTTACCACGAGTGTGGTCCTCCATAATAAGGACAGGTGTCATCAAAGTATGAACAACTACCATCCGACCAATTTTTATTATATGATGCTATTTTTAAAACTAAGAAAATAAACAAGAAGCAAACAAGAAAATAAACCAAGGTAAGAAAAATTAATTAAACAAATATTCACAAGTTTGGATCAAAGCACTTACGCTTATTTCTCAAACAACCTAAATATGCCAAATTGTTCCCCTGCAATGGCATCAATTTTGATGACGTACAAATCCACTATCAAAAAGTAAATGGACACGGTTGCATGCAATATAATTTACCCAACTATGAGTTGGGGTCGAATCCCATAAAGAACAATATGTAGGCGATTAGGCGTGTAAGAGAATTATCACTTATTATGCTAAGCCAAACACTTAGAATGGTTTTGAGAAAATATTTATAACTAATTGCGAAAATATAAACTAACCTAAAAAGCAAGTAAAATGATCAATGGCTACAAGTATGGATACACGGGGAATTACAGTCAAGTAACGATCCAATGTATTTTACGATTTTACAAATATGAGTGAGTTTATGTTAATTAGCCTCGGATAATAATTCTATATTAGCTTCTTCCAAAGACTAACAAGACTTCCTAATTGAATTATCCCTAAAACAATTAAGAGATTAAGCACAACCGATTATGGCTACAAGTAGTTCAATCCTATCCCTAGGTAGAATCTATAAAGTGAGGGTTAAAGCCTCAAGTTCTTGTTAATTAATCTTTCCCAACCCCAAATTATCTTTTTCAAAATTAATTCGAAGTAAATAAGCGAGTCCTAGGGTTAGATAATCCCTTTGGAAATATTAAAGAACAAGAATAATTAAAGAAATAATAACTCACTTCATAATATATAAAAATCGTTCAATACATAAGCACAACAAGATATTTAATCCATACTTTAAATATGAAAAATTTTCATAAACAAGATTCAAGTGTTGGAAAAAAATACTACACATTTAGATATACAATACATAGCAAGGAAATGAAGAAATAAACATAAATGGGTAAGAAATTCTCAATCAAAAGCTCCAAATCTTCAAGACCCAAGTGTGTGTGCACGAACCCGAGCTTCCAAAACTTGTTTCTCTCTAGTCTAAGGACTGAAAATTAAGCCAAAGATATGCCAAAGAAATTTTACAAATGAGATAGGTTGTGTATTAAAGGTTTTGGGGCCAAAAAATGTGAAATGACATAAATGCCAAGAACTGAAGCACGATTTTCGCAATTGTGAATATTAGTTCGCAATTGCAAACCCAGGGATTACTGTTGCATATCACATTTGTGATCTTATGTTCGCAATTGTGAACTTGACACTATGCATTGACTTTTCGCATTTGCGATGGAGAACTTCGCATTTACGAAGGTTGACTGCCTGGTTTGACTTTGCATTTGCGATTCCTCCATCGTAATTTTGACATCTACTGCCTTTGCATTTTCCACGTTGATGTCACAATTGCGACATCTGAGGCCAATTTCCAGATTTCTTCTTTTCAACGTCTTTTTGACTCTTTTCACTTGGTTTCTTCATGATCACTTCTAAATCGTAGAGAACCTATAAAATAGAAGTAAATGACATTAAACACATGATTTTATCACTCAAACATAGCAAAAATATAAGCTTAAAGACAATATAAGTTGGTAAAATACCAACTTACAAGTTGTATCCATTATTTGCATCATCCGTTTTTTATTTGCCCCATATTTGACCCGGCCCAACCATTTGCCACTCCAACGATCCCAGCGCATAAGGAAAAGAAAAGACAGCTTAAAAAAGATTCAAAAGGATACTTCAGAAATTACAAACGATTCACAGTAAGGAGGTGAAAATGCAAGTTCGTTTTTTCTTTTCGATGTTGTCATGTTTTTGCTCCGAGTTTTCTTATTGCCTTGTGTTTAAGTAACCACAACAGTACATTATGTTTTAAGTTTGTATTTATGGATGGACAAAAAATGACGAATGACGCAAAAAGGAAATTTCGGTACCACTATTAATTTTTTGAAAAAGTCTTGGGAGAATAATATTTGTTAGAATTTTGAGAAGCGCTCCTGGCAATCGCCAATTTTTTTGATATAGTAATCTTTAGAACTTGCCACAAAAATATGGTATTTGCCAGAATTTTTTATATGGTGGTTGATCACGCCCAACTATGCCTTATAAAAAGGATTAAGCGGTCACTGCTGATATAATCTGGTTTACAAGTCCGGAGTCGAATCTCACGGAGAACTAAGGTTTAGCTACAACTATTCACTATCACCAAGAAGAAAAGTTCGAACAATTCCTAAGTTATAAATATAAATATTCTTATGTCTAATTAATTAATAAATTAAAGGAATGAATTAACAACAAAAGATACTAAGGGTTGAAGACAAGATTAAGCAGGTCTAGAGCTATTGTTTCCCCAATTGTCGGAATTCTTCCCGCTACATATCCTATAATTTCACCTAATTATTCTCTACTTATCGTGAGAACTTCAAGTGTCGTAGTTCTCTCCCGAGCAACTATAATAATTTACTAGACATATTCTCCCGAACTACGCTAGCTGGCACAATCTTACTGCTCAATATGACCACATCAAGGCATTGTTATTCCTAAACCCATCTTTAAACCTTCCGTATTGATTCCTCATATACGTTAGGAGTGACGTTGTTTAACAACTACCTAAATATGTACCATTTTCCAAGCAATACATAATAAAGAGGCACAGTCAATTGATGGCCATCCAATCAACAGAAATAAGCACGTAGTTGAACAAGTAAAGAAATTCAAAGGCTAAATTATATTCAAACTTAACAAAAATTCATCCTCCAAAAGGTTCAATCAAAATCCGAAATAACAAATTATCTACTCATAGTAGTATGTGAAAATACAATACTAAAATTCATAACCAACAATAGAAAATAGAAAGAAGAAAGGAGAAACTCGTGGTTGAATCTTCCTCCTTGCTCCTAGTGTATTCTTGCCTCCATAGGTATTGTGTAACCCTAAAGTAGTGTCTCCTCCTCCAAAATTATATTTTAGGATGTATTTATATGACCTAGGTAGGATGGAGGGCCGTCCAAGGCAATCCAAAATCGGATAGGAGAACTGGAGGGCGTGTCTGCCTTCGTGCAGTGCGCGACAATAGACGCGGACTTTGATTTTTCAATTTTTCAGTTCGCAAAGCGATCCATGCCTTCTTTTTTCTCCTTTTTCGCGTTTGTTTTCGTGCCATGCACGAGATTGGACGAGCTCCCAATTCTTTCCATCTTTTCATTTTTTTGTCAAATTGTCCTCTTTTGATCATTTATCATCCAAATCGTTCCTACACATAAGAAACACATAATGAGCATATTTTACTTCAAAAACCACGTAAACTCCCGCAACTCATACAAGAATTAATATTCAAATATACACAAAAATATGCACTTTTCATCATTTATCATCACCCCACATTTAAACTCTTGCTCATCCTCGAGCAACTTAAAATTAAGCGCATAGGCAAGAAATACCTTTCAAAACATACTCAAGCATCACCCCAATGACAGTGCTTTATATCAACGCTTAGAACCCAGCATATGCACTCTTCATATATTTTCTCATTTTAAACTCTTGCCGAGATTATTTATAATATTTTTGTGACTCTTCTAACATCCTAGCCTCAAAAATTGACTCCATTACATTCCTCTTTGTGACTCGCTTCTTGTGCAAACTAAAGATACGAGTTCCTTACCAATCCGTTGTAAAGCATGTGCCCTCACCAACAAAAAAAAGAGAGTAATCAGTCCGCACACTCAAATATGAGTTCAAGTATAATTTAAGGACTCACAAAATAAAAGAATTCACTTACTCTCGGAAAGAAACTCATGTGGCCCCAAAGCTCGTACCATAGGCTTGCCCGTAATGTAAGTCTCCACTAATTTAAGCTCGTAAAGTCTAGGATCAATTAGGTCTTCATGGGTTGTAATGTAGCTAAGGGACTGGTAGAATAAATATGGATAATAGTGACGAACCCTCCTAAGCACTTTTAATACAATACACTTTAACTTTTAAGCACATTCTCTTCATGATCACTGAACAGATCGCTACGACACCATAAATAACGTAGCCCATTGACTTTAAGCACATCAACATAAGCAATAACACATATCAAAGTGAATTAGAGGGAATTTTTTTTGTTCAAAATCTTTTCAATACCTTCCATAAATTGTTATTTCCAGCTAGTAGCTCTCTCTATTCACACATGCACCTTTTGGCTTTTCTATGGTTCTACTCAAAAACTACCCAATCTCTTTTCTTTCACTTCTAGCTACTTAAGTGTTTTTGGAGGTAAAGGTGCAACAGGATTTAAATAATGTATACGGCTAAAATTGGAGAGTCCGATTTTATGATCATTATGGCACTTCGTAAGATCATCTCCGGAGGGCTCAAGGCGTAACTCAAGGTTCGACCTCGAGGGTTATAAATGTTCAACCTCGGGGCAGCGCAAATCGGTGGCTATGATGGACAAACGGAAAATTCCCAAGGCGCATGATTAAAGCTGACCAAGTCTATTAGGCTAGTACAAGCCCGTACCATGGCATTAAATGGCTGTATCAGCCGCGTATCTTTGTAATAAATGCACCTGTACTGTGTTGGGATTCCTCCTCCTATATAAGGGGGTTCCTTGTTATTTTTTGCACACATGATATTCGATACAAGAACAAGAACATTCTCTTCTCTCTAACTTAAACATATTCTCCCTTGAATTTATTGCTTATATCTATTACATTTCTTACATTCATTGCATTTCATTGATTGTTCTCCATTTATTACTCATCATTGATCATAAAGAGCCCTCATCAAAGCTCATAGAACTGTTAGTCCTTCATTGGCTACCTGCAGCCTAACGCTTTAGCTTGACCTCGAGGCCCAGTACAGGCTAGCTCGAGGCCCCGATTCTTGGCTACTCGGTTTGCATAGCGTTCTGTCTTCAAGCTTTTACCTTATTCTCTGGTCTCACACTTAGCATCTATTGCCTAACAACTAGCATAAAAATAAATCACGTATTTTTAGAACCACAAAATCAAATCTAATTGTAATTACCATTTCAAGGTAAACAGTTTGGCGCCCACCGTGGGGCTAAAAAATAATAGTGATTGTTTTCGTGCTGGTTACTAAATAACGCAAGTTATCTTTCACACTTTTTCTTGCCCAAGAATCTTTGATTTCAGGTTAAAATGTCAAACTCAGTGAATGCACATGAGAACAACGGTTCTGAGGACCATGGAGAGAATGGTGTAGCTGTTTCAGGCATCGGTGTACCACCACAAAACCCTGAGGACGCACCAGAACCAATTCCCGTAGACGTGGTCTCGCGCAATGCCTAACACGTCGGTATAAGCTCCCACACTAACAGGAGTATACGCCAAGAAAACCAACAAGAAGCTCAGAAAACCCCAGCTCGGGAGGAAAGAGAGGTTAGTCTTCACGTCATTTTTGAGATGTTGCAGGCACAACAGCTGGCGATTGCTCAACTGCAGAGCCACCAAGAAACTCTGTCGTGCCCCCTTTTTCCTCGAGGAGTCCGGGTTTCGACATTCATTAGGAACAACTCATTTCCTTTTGGGAATTGGGTATTTGAACTTTGAAGAGTCGCCACCTAACGGATTAAGGTGCGTTAGGGCACCTAAAGCAAGTAACTCATGAAACCGATTTGCATTACCAGAGACTTGGGTAAGGGCTAGAAATAACCTTGAGGGGAAGGTGTTAGGCACCCCTCGCGGTCCACAACGGTGGGTCCTGACCGAACTCAACTTATGTGAATTAGTCATTAAAGAAAGAAACAAAACACATAAACACATAAAGTTTATTTAATCAGGGTAAAGTGGTCCTAGGTTTGTTGGCCTATAGGATCACATCTATATAATACCCGGTAAGCCTTCCTCAAATAGAGGGGTTAACATGGCATTAGCGCACAGGTCATCATATCCTTTACTACCCAATTACCCTCCCCTTGGTCATAGCCTAAAGCGTTCTAACAACCTTAAGATGTATCCTATGCGTGCATTACCCGTCCCTTTATTTATATAGTCCCGGAGGTATTTAGGACTTCTAGTTAAGGTGGGTCTATACTCTCCTACAGTAATTAAAAGGAGAAAATTCTAGGCGACAAACAAAACACGTAGGACTGGAACAAAGATAGAACAGTTAAAAGACTCACATTTTACCTCCACAAATAAAGCAAGCAAGTGCATGTCTCAAACAACAAATTTCAGATGTTTTAGAGAGGTCCTGGAACAGGATATCTAGGTGAGCATGACAAGAAAAGAATATGCAGCATTGAGTTAAGGCAAAGCGTTAAAGACCTAATCAGTTTGCCTACTAATTTTAGAATCTGTTGAATCTGGGCAGTTCACAAATAAACACAGTGTAGTTTCCAGTTTTTATAAGATTTTAATTACCTACAGGCTTGCCTAGGCGGAGATACCTTATAAACATGCTGTCTAAAATGTAATCAGGATCAATTTAAAACAAACAGTTTTGAACTTATTAAGTCCTAAGGTATGCTGGTCTAGGTGCTGAACATTATAGAGCTGGTTTACATACATTTAATCCTAGAACATGATATCTAGGTGTTAGGATTGCTTTTAAACAGGATATATACTGATTTATACGATATAGACATGGTCTAAAGCGAATGGAATAACAGTCCTAAAGCAGGATCTCTAATGCACATAACGAATGAACGTTTTTGTTAAGCAGGATTATAGCAGTAATTTAATAACAGAATTTCTAGGTGATCATGATTATGCAGAAGCAGAATTTCGTAACAAATGAGGTGATGAACCTACAATATATTTTCTAGTATGCCAAACAATCCTAAAGCATGGTTTCTAAAGCAAGTAAACATAATAAACCTAAGGCATGATTTCTAATACAAGCAAACATAATAAACCTAAAGCATGATTTCTACCCGATTTCCCTCACAAAAATCATATAAGAATCTCCTTCCCTTTTACTAATTTCCCTAATATCTGTTTACAAGGATTATTATTACAGACCATAAATGAATTACATAATGAATGAAAGTTATAATAGAGAGCGTGAAATAGGCCCAAAGTGAACCTGGAAATACCAGGCCTTCAAACAGTCCCAAATGCCATAGTCTCATGATGTCCAATAAGGGTATCCTGGTGCGTCAAAGTTCCCAAGGGCCTCAGGGACCCCGGGCAATGCTCACACCAAGATCTTTTTAAATAGAAGAGTAGTTATGTGCAGTGTGGAAGGGCCAGCCCCAGTGTGCCAGAGTTCGGAGGAATCTCATGGATTCCTAGGCAATACACACATTGGAGGGGCAGAACTTAAGTAATCTAGGAGTAGAAGTGAGAGTGCTTGACATAGTTGATTTTTTTGAAAACAGTATAGAGGACTTTAGGAGTGAAAATACTTTAGGAGTAGTAACGGTTTGGAGAAACATATTAGGAGTGAAAATATGTTGAAAACCTTTTGAGGGAAAGGAAGGTTCAGCAAACAACAACACAGTCACAAAAGCATCACACTGCCCAGTTTCAATTCCACCTTGTTAATCGATTCAAGATGTACAAGCAGTTACAAAAGGGAGTAGGGGTTGGGGAACACAAAACACTTGAAACAGGAGCACATAAGAAGAAGGGTGAAGGCAGTCATGTTAGTTAATAGAGACACAGAGCAGGCGGGAATACTGATTTAATGTCTAAATTACAATCATACTTAGTGATAAGCATGCTATTTAAGAACACACAAGACTTAAGTACTGCAATAAGCATGTTGGCTAAACACAGTGAGACATAAGTCTGGATACAAAGGCAATCATGCTGAAGAATACAGGAAGAACCACAAAGGTTCAATCACACAAAGTACCTATACTAGTTGGGGTTACAGGACAGGAAAAACACAAAAAATAAACAGGCTTTTTAAGACCATATTGAATACTTAAGAAAATAGACATGCTGATTAAAAGTACTAAACAAGAGAGGGTGAAACTTAAGCATACTGATCACACCAGCAAACAGGGGAGAATAATTAAGTGCCTAGGCAATTAAACTAGTGTAGAAAGAGACGTGGATTCAACAAGGAGCACATAGATTTGAATTTGGGAATGACATTGAAATAGGAACGTATCAGTTAAAGAAGCAAAAGCAGAAAGTAAAGTGAGCAGGGTTCCACAGTCTAGCCTTGGCTTTCAGCTAGCTAGACAAGCAATGAGCACAAGTAGCAGAAAGAGAGATGAGAGAAAGTTTGTGTGTGTGTGTTTTTGAAATACTGTTAGTGTGTTTGAGAGGTAGAACAAGAGTTTATATATAGGAGTCAAATAGTGTAAGTAAAAAAGGCAAGGCAGGTAAATATTGTAAATAAGGTTAGGGGAGTAATCAAATAATCAATCAAGCTTGATAGGTATAAAAAATTAGGGGATTGTACCCATAACTAACTCTGATTGAGTTTCAAATAAGACAAGAAGTGGGTTTATTAGTCAATTAGGGTTAGAACCCTTAAATCAAGTAATCAATTTCACACATAAGGCAAAACGGGTAATCGGAGACCAATCAAGGGTCAATTAACCCATAAATAGGCAAGAGACGTAAATTAAGAACCTCAGGATTAAGGAAAACAAATAGAAATATGTAAATTACTTTAGTAAACAAATGAAACCCTAGATAATTAGGCTAATTAGTCAATTATTCAAACAATAACAGACAAGAGTTTGAAATCAAACAATGAATAGTCAGACAATTGAACGAGAAACATAATCATGCGAGAAAGATTAAACAAAACATAAGGATCTCAGAAAACCTTTTGCGAAGCCAGAACCCTAATTTGAAAAATACCTGAAGTTGATTAACAGTGGGAAAATCAGAGGACCCTTAAAGAAAACAACCATGGAAACTTGAAACACTTCAAATATGCAGGGATTTGGACAACCAATAACAAGGAAACCACAAACCCTTCGTAACACAGTGTTAAAAATCTGTTAACAGTAGAGATAAGAGAATCTTAAACAAAAACCAGTGATGAACTCAGTATCATTCCAAATCTACAAAGATCTGGACAAATTCAAGTCTAGACATTAGGGTTTTGAAGAAAAAGGAAAGGGTAAAGAGAATCTGGCCTTGAACCAGAGATTTGCACCGAAAACATCGATAGAAAAACACTCACAGACCATAGACGGACTCTCCGAGAGTCTTGGACAAGATCTGGGCTAGATCTCTTCGAGATCTTTCCATGAGATCGCAAGAACGAGCAACCAGGAGATGTAGGACACAAGTAGAAGTCTCAAATAGCCATGGAAATCCATGGATCGAATAGGAATCAAAGGGATTAGGGCTGGTTTTGTGTGGTGGTGGCTATGGTTAGGATTAGTTCTCAGAGAGACGGAGAGGATTAGGGATTCTAGGGCGGCTGTTTGGTAAGAATGAATTAGGTTCGGGGGTCATTCAGGTTAAAAATGGTAAGAGTGAACGTTGGCCGTTGATATCTATGATCAACGACCTGGATTGAAAGGTTTGGGGGCTGGGTTTTAATTTGATTTGTGCCTGGTCTTAGCGGGATAGGAATTTGGGGTTGAAATTGGGCCATTTAATTAGGCTAGGTCCAAAAATAAAGGGCTATTTGTTAGATACCCCTTTAATTGCTAAAAAAATTTAAAAAAAATTGTGAATAGATTATAAAAAATGATTTTCATGCCTAGAAATGTTTTCAAATAATTACTTAATATTTAAAAAAAGGTAAAAGGTTATTTTCTAGTAAAATAATGTGATAATATATGCATGGGCTATAATTGCAATTATAACCCCAAAAATGCAAATTTGGCTATTTGTGAAATAATTAAAACTTAATACAAATGCAAAATGATAAAATCAAGCCACAAAAATTATTATAAAACCATTTGTGATGCAATCAGTAATTGTTTATATAAATAAAATACTGGGATAAATTAATTAAAATCTTTAAAAATGCAGAAACTATGGAAAAATATTACTCCCTCCGTTCCAATTTATGTGAACCTGTTTGACTGGGCACGAAGTTTATGAAAAAAGAAGACTTTTGGAATTTGTGGTCCTAAACAAGTCAAAAAGGGGCCCAAGGTATTTGTGTGGTCATAAAAGCTTCTCATTAAGGGTAGAATTGTAAGTTTAAGCTAAATTGTTACCAAATTTAGAAAGGAGTCTTTCTTTTGGGAACGGACCAAAAAGGAAATAGGTTCACATAAACTGGAACAGAGGGAGTAATTGATACTAATGCATAGTTTTGAAATTTTATAGGGAAAAATTGGGTACCAACAGCCGCCCCTCTTTACCCGGGAAGGATGAAAGAGTTTTGGGGTAAAAAAATGATGGCCAATTTTGACCGAATTGGATGTTTAGAAAAATAGAGGCTGAACTCTGGTTTTTGAGCTACCTACACATCCCTGGCTTTACTGGAATCAGGCCATGTGTAGTTCTGGACCCAACGAAGAATGAAGCCGATGGAGTTCGCGAAAGGCAGTATCGGATGGAGTTAGGATTATGAGCATGAAGTATGACGGGTGTGTGAATGATTGTAGAGCGAAGGCGGGTAGTTAATGGGGGTTGATCTCGTTTGAAATAATGGTAATGGGCGAACGGTAGTCGGACGAGTATAAAAGGAAACCGGAGCGAGGATTGCTCCTGTTTGAAGAACGATCACCTCCTTGATTACCTGCAAAACATAAAACACACGATGCATGCAAGTGTATAGCTTACTGCGAGAAGTTACACATGATGCAAATTCCCTTTGGACCATGAAAGATCGTCTTTGGACATTGAGGATGACGTCCTTAGACTATGATATCCTAGGCCATGAATTGTTCGGCGGGGGATTCGCGGGCCATGAAATGATGTTCTCGGGCCATGAAAATGGTGCCTCCGAACCATGACGCCTTTGAATAATGATATGCAAATTTAGGAGATCCTCAGGCCATGGCATAGTGTCTTCTAGCTATGAGGATAACGCCTTTAGACAATGACGCCTTTGGACAAGTTGGCGATATTACAACCCATGAGATGCAATAATATGATTCTAAAATCAGCAAGACAAGTCTTAGTCTTGTGAGGTTGAGGGCAGAGCTTAGCCTGGAAGAGGAGCAAATGGATAGTGCCGGAGAGACAGTGCTTAGTCTCAGCAAATAGAGGCGATGATTGGCCTTATGCAAATAGGAGGCAGAGCTTAGCCTCATGCAAGATTCGGGACAGGGCTAGTCCCATGCAAATGGAAGGCAAAGCTGAGCCTTATGCAGAATGGAGGCAGGGCTTAACCTTATGCAAGATTCGGGACAGGGCTTAGTCCCATGCAAATGGAAGGCAGTGCTTAGCCTTATGTAAAAATGGAGGCAGGGCTTAGCCTCATGCAAGATGGGGAGGCAGGGCATAGCCTCATGCAGACGGAGACAGAGCTTAGTCTCATCCAAGATTCGGAACAGGGCTTAGTCCCATGCAAATAGAAGGCAGAGCTTAGCCTTATGCAGATATGGAGGCATGGCTTAGCCTCATGCAGATGT
Organism: Nicotiana attenuata; assembly: GCF_001879085.1. Classification (NCBI taxonomy): domain Eukaryota; kingdom Viridiplantae; phylum Streptophyta; class Magnoliopsida; order Solanales; family Solanaceae; genus Nicotiana; species Nicotiana attenuata. Next base: position 65,496 of record NW_017671305.1, on the reverse strand, counting down.
GTAGGCGGGGCTTAGCCTAATGCAGATATGGAGGTAGGGCTTAGCCTCATGCAGATATGGAGGCAGGGCTTAGCCTCATGCAGGATTGGAGGCAGGTCTTAGCCTCATGCAGATGTGGAGGCAGGGCTTAGCCTCATGCAGATGGAGACAGAGCTTAGTCTCATGCAAGATTCGGGACAAGGCTTAGTCCCNAAGATTCGGGACAGGGCTAGTCCCATGCAAATGGAAGGCAAAGCTGAGCCTTATGCAGAATGGAGGCAGGGCTTAGCCTCATGCAGGATTCGGGACAGGGCTTAGTCCCATGCAAATGGAAGGCAAAGCTTAGCCTTATGCATATATGGAGGCAGGGCTTAACCTCATACAGATATGGAGGCAGGGCTTAGCCTCATGCAGATATGGAGGCATGGCTTAGCCTCATGCAGATGGAGACAAAGCTTAGTCTCTTGCAAGATTCGGGACAGGGCTTAGTCCCATGCAAAAATAAAATAGCAGGTGATAGCAGAGTTTTCTTAGCTGATAATAGATTTCAGCATCACGGTTGTTATGAAGATTGTGACTTGGAATCATGTATATTCTTTGCTCCTGCATCCAAAGAAAAATCGTGAGTTTTGTAAAAGGGGAGGTCGGTTTGTGACTCCATCGATTTGCTTGGCTAGCTTCGCTTGGTCCGAAGGTCCTGTTCAAATCATTGGGGGTAGCATTAGCTAAACAGAGTCATTTTACAAGCAAGCATGCATGGTTTCAAAGACGTAATAAAAATATATTATTTTAGAGATTGGTTAGATGAGCCAGTGACTGTGACATGATCCGAGACATCGCAACCTCTCATGCTATAGAATTTTGAGGGTCCTCCTCAAAATTCTGCCCTAGTTAGATGGACACGTCTAACTGCTGCACATGCTGCAATCGGCTGAAATTGCTTCGGAATTTTGAGGGTCCTCCTCAAAATTCTGCCCCAGCTTCTGATTGATTTCTGACTTTCTGGCATATGATGGCGTTGGCTGGACTTGTTTCGGAATTTTGAGGGTCCTCCTCAAAATTCTGCCCCAATTTCTAGTTCTGGGGGGTGGGGGAAATGAAACTTTTATTATGATATGACTGAACCCACAGGGCTGCCTACGTATCCCCTCTTAAACGGGAATCAGGTCAAGCGTAGTTCAATTTATATCATTTTGTGAAAACATCAATAGTTACACATAGTATCGTTTGACTGCATCTGTGTTGATCGGTTTTGGCCAGACTTCTCCGTCCATTTCTGCAAGTATGAGGGCTCCTCCTGTCAATACTCTGTGAACCATGTAAGGACCTTGCCAGTTGGGAGAGAATTTCCCTTTGGCTTCATCCTGATGCGGGAAGATCTTCTTCAACACCAGCTGCCCCGGTGTGAACCGCCTCTACTTGACTCGTTTGTTGAAGGCTCTGGACATTCTGTTCTAATAGAGTTGCCCATGACACACTGCATTCATCCCTTTTTCGTCTACAAGGGCTAGCTGCTCATAACGACTCCTTATCCATTCTACGTCGCTGAGCTCAGCTTCTTGTATGATTCTCTAGGAAGGGATCTCCACTTCAGTAGGAATAACAGCTTCAGTACCATAAACCAGTAAGTAGGGAGTTGCCCCGGTTGATGTGCGGACTGTGGTACGGTATCCCAACAAAGCGAATGGCAGCTTCTTGCTTCTCGTGCCATTGCTTGTGATTTTCTACCATCTTTCTCAGTATCTTCTTGATATTCTTGTTAGCGACTTCTACAGCTCCGTTCATCTGTGGTCTATAGGCTATGGAATTCTTTTGCTTGATTTTGAAAGTCTCACACATGGTCTTCATCAGATCACTGTTGAGATTGGAGGCATTGTCAGTGATGATTGATTCTGGAACTCTAAACCGGCAAACAATCCGGTATCGGACAAAATTTGCTACGACTTTCTTAGTTACTTCCTTGTAAGATGCTACTTCGACCCATTTGGTGAAGTAATCAATAGCTACCAAGATGAACTGATGCCCATTTGAGGCGGTGGGTTGGATTGGACCAATGACATCCATTCCCCAGGCGATGAATAGCCAAGGCGAGCTTGTTTCATTGAGCTCATTTGGCGGCACTTTTATCATATCGGCATGTACTTGACATTGATAGCATTTTTGGACATATTGGATGCAATCTGTCTCTAGGGTCATCCAGAAATAACCGGCCCTAAGTATCTTCTTGGCCAAGACAAAACCATTCATATGCAGGCCGCAGGTCCCAGCATGTATCTCCTCAAGTAGCTTAGAAGCTTCCTTTGCATCGACACACCTCGGAAATCCCAAATCAGGAGTTGTTCTGTACAAGGTTCCTCCGCTGTGGAAGAAATTGTTGGACAACCTCCGAAGCGTACATTTTTTAGAATGATTTGCATGCTCCGAGTATTCTCCCTTTGCCAAATATTCTTTGATATCGTGAAACCAAGGCTTCCCGTCTGTTTCTTCTTCAACATGGGCACAATACGTCGGTTGGCTGTGGATCCTTACTGGGATGGGATCGATGAAGTTCTTGTCGGGATGCTATATCATGGATGACAAAGTGGCCAATGCACCGGCAAACTCGTTCTGAAGAACATGCCGAAACTCTATCTTCGTGAACCTCTTTCTCAATTCCTGCACATGGTGCAGATATGGCAGTATCTTGGAATTCTTGGTGGCACTTTCTCCTTGTACCTGGTGCACAAGCAAATCTGAATCACCGATTACCAGCAGCTCCTGAATATTCATGTCGATGGCCATATTGAGCCCTAATATGCAAGCTTCATACTCTTCCATGTTGTTGGTGTTAAAAAATTTGAGTTTAGCAGATACCGGATAATGTTGGCCAGTTTCCGATACCAAGACGACTCCAATGCCGACTCCCTTGAAATTGGCTGCTCCGTCAAACAATACTCTCCAACTGTCGTAGGATTCAGCAATGTTCTCCTATGAATAACACTTCTTCATCGAGAAAATACGTTTTTAGGGGTTCTTATTCTCCTTCCACGGGATTCTCAGCAAGATGATCTGCCAGTGCCTGTCACTTGACTGCTTTCTGAGTCACATAAATAATGTCGAACTCGCTCAACAAGATTTGCCATTTAGCTAGCTTGCCAGTGGGCATGGGTTTCTGAAAGATATATTTGAAGGGATCCATCCTTGGTATGAGGTACGTTGTGTAGGCCCAGAAGTAATGCCTCAGCTTCTGAGCTATCCAAGTCAGAGCGCAGCAGGTACGTTCCAATAGAAAGTACCGCGCTTTATATGGAGTGAACTTATTACTCAGGTAATAGATAGCTTGTTCCTTTCTCCCTGTCTCGTCGGCTGCCCCAGAACGCAGCCGAAGGCTCCATCTAGCACTTCAAGGTAGAGTAGCAAGGGTTTACCTGGCTCTGGCAGGACCAAGGTGGTGTTGATAAGTACTCCTTGATCTTGTCGAAAGCCTTTTGACAATCTTTGGTCCAACTAGTTGCAGCATCTTTCTTCAACATCTTGAAAATTGGCTCACATATAACTGTGGACTGGGCTATGAACCGGCTGATGTAGTTTCACCGTCCTAGAAAACTCATTACATCTTTCTTACTCTTTGGCGGCGGTAGCTCCTGGGTAGCTTTGACTTTTGAGGGATCCAATTCTATCCATCGGCGGCTGACAATGAACCCAAGTAACTTTCCGGTGGGAACCCTGAAAATGCATTTTGCGGGATTTAGTTTCATTTGTATTTCTGTAGTCTGTCAAAAAACATCCTCAAGTCGGCTATATGATCTGTAGCTTTCTTGGATTTGATGATGACGTCGTCCACATATACCTCGATCTCCTTATGTATCATGTCATGAAAAATGGTAGTCATAGCCCTCATGTAGGTGGCCCCAGCATTCTTTAGACCTAATGGCATCGTGTTATAACAATATACTCCCTATAGTGTAATTAAAGCAGTTTTCTCAGCGTCCTCTTCAGCCATCCAGATCTGGTGGTAACCGGCAAAACAATCCACAAACGATTGGAGTTCATGCTTGGCATAATTGTCGATTAGCATGTGTATGTTTGGAAGCGGGAAATCATCCTTTGGGCTAGCCCTGTTGAGATCCCGATAATCAACACAGACCCTGACCTTCCCATCCTTCTTTGGAACTGGCACGACGTTGGCTAGCCAAGTAGGGTATTCAACCACCCTGAGGACCTTGGCCTTGATTTGCTTAGTAACCTCCTCCTTGATTTTTGGACTCATGTCAGGCTTGAACTTCCTGAGTTTCTGTTTTACTGGTGGACATGCTAGGTTTGTGGGCAACTTGTGAGCCACAATGGATGTACTTAACCCGGTCATATCATCGTATGACCATGCAAAGATGTCCTCATACCCTTTCAAGAACTGTGTGTACTTTTCTTTTTCTGATGGCGACAAGTGGATGCTGATGCGGGTTTCCTTGACAGTTTCAGAGTCTCCCAAGTTGATTATTTCTGTTTCGTTCAGATTGGACTTAGGCTTGTTCTCAAAGTTTTCTACTTCTCTGACAATTTCCTCGGGTATGACGTATTCTTCTTCTGAATCACTATCCTTTTGTTGCGTCGTCTCATTACATGTCACAGTTGTTGGTTCATCGAGACAGGAAATAGTAATGCTGTATAGATAAAGATATGAGAGAAAAATGGTAATAATAAATATTGATTCATTGAAGCATAAAAAGCGATTTTCAATAATTTAAACAACATTTTCGAAACATTGGAAACATTATTTAAAACAAAATGCCAAATAGGGAAATCATTTTTCTTAAAAAATAAACAAAACGATGTTGTTCAGCCTTGCTACACTGGGACTCGCCCTGGATGGTCTGACAGTCCAATTCCTGAGGAATGATCCCTTCTCCACAGCCCGAATGGTAGGGCCTTCCTCCTCCTCCTCCTCAACAATTACACAATAGTCCATGTCCTCATCCTCTAAGAAAAGGTTCCTTAAGGCTGCCAGTGCTTCTTCCTCCTCAGATCCCCATATAATGCCGGCTTGTTGGAAGGTCTGATTCAAGTGCGGTATAGGCTGCTCCAATGGATAGTACGGACCTTTCCATGGTGGTGACCAATCATTGCATTCTTGCCAGGTGTATTGATATCCCAAGCCAAAAGTGGTACCATGGTGCTTTGGCTATATTGGCTTGGTGATGCCCTGAAGATTTTTACCAAGACCCTTGCCAGGCTCATACCCTCCCCGATTCATAATGCTTGCTATCTTGCTATCCCACCACTTATCTTTGTCGATTGCATTGACCCGCTCGATGTGATGATAAGTTTCTCCGCCTAGCTTTCTCCTATTCTCGACCATCGGAATAGTCTGACGGGTGTAAATGGGGTTGCTCCCGTCTCCGTGGATAATCACCTCCTGATGGTTCCACTCAAACTTTACCGCCTGATGCAAAGTTGATGCCACAGCCCCATCGGCGTGTATCCATGGTCGTCCTAATAGCAGATTGTAGGATGCAGATATGTCCAGCACCTGAAACTCAATATCAAACCACGTAGGCCCCATTTGCAGACAGAGATTAATTTTCCCGATGGTAGCCCTCTAAGACCCATCAAATGCTTTAACGTTCATGGTCCCTTCTCGTATCTCGTATAGGCCTTTGCCCAACCTCTTCAGTGTTGTTAATGGGCAAATATTCAGACTGGATCCTCCATCAATCAAGACCCTGGTAATGAAGTAGTCTTCGCATTGCACTGTGATATGCAGTGCCCTATTGTGATTCAAACCCTCAGGCGGCAACTCATCCTCGTGGAAAGTAATTTTGTGACTTTCCAATACCTGTCTCACCATGTTAGCCATTTCTCTGCTTGTGATGTTATTGGGCACATATGCTTCGTTCAATACTTTCATTAGAGCGTTCCTGTGTGCTTCTGAATTTTGTAGCAGCGACAGGATAGATATTTGAGCAGGAGTCTTGTTTAGATAATCGATGACTGAATACTCCCTTGCTTGTACTTTCCTCTAGAGGTCATTTGGACCTGTTTCAATAACGGGATGTCTGTTAGAGGCCTGTTTACTAGACTCTCCCAAATACTCGAGTGTATAGACCCTTCTGGTCCTAGTCATCCCTTGTGCAGCACCAGATTCCCTCATCTTGGTTTTTCCTTTTCTTCTAGCTTCGGCCACATAATCCCATGGTACAGCCTCAGTGCTGAAAGGTGGTGTGGTTGATACTATCACTGTAAATGGTATGGCTACTTTCACCTCAAATGGAATAGGTGCAACTGTAGAGGGTGCTACCTTAACTTCAAATGGGACTGATGCTGTTACCTTGACCTCCACTGGTAGCTGTACCTGCACTATAATGGGATTGAGTGTGACTGCGGGTTCCTTGGGGTCGTCACCCTCTTTGATAAGTCCGATTGATCCCTTCGGATCCCATTCCTCATCCATCTCTATCACATTGACACCTTCACCCCTATGATTTGGGAGGGGGTTATTGCGGACATTAGGCGTGGCCTCCTTTGCCTGGATGATCTTGTTGTCAATCAAAGTCTGGATTTTGTCCTTCAATGTGCGGCATTCATCAATGGTGTGCCCTTTCATACCGGAATGGTACGCACAAGTCTTATTCGGGTTAACCCATTGGGATAAGTGTCACACCTCCTTTTTTCCTACACCCCCGTAAAGGGGTATAAGGGAGTTTTTTTTCCAACTTAAAGTGACAATCGAAACGGGATTTTTATTAAAAGAATTCAGAGTTGCCACTTGGGAGATTTATGGTGTCCCAAGTCACCGGTTGAAATCCCGAATCGAGGAAAGGATTGACTCTGTTTAACAGTCCGCGAACCAGAAATCCGAGTATGGAATTCTGTTAACCCGGGAGAAGGTGTTAGGCATTCCCGAGTTCCGCAGTTCTAGCACGGTCGCTCAACTGTATATTTGGCTTAATTATCTGATTTAATACGTGATTTAAACCTATGGTGTAACTTTAAAATTTTAACCGCTTTTATTTAATTTTAAGGAATATTGCAACGTTATTAAAACACGTTTTGTACCATGTCACCTAAATGCACCCGTGGTTTTTGACATATTTTTACATCGTTGAGATTTGGATTTGGGTCACATAAATGTGCACCCGAGTTTAGGAAAGTAGATTATTAAAATACGCGCCTAAAGCAACTACGCGTTTGCACTTTGCGAGGGCCATAGAATTCGCTGAATGGCACGCCTCGAATTCTAAGTATAATAAAAGGAAATAATTAAAGAGCGCCACGCATTTGTTATTTCTGTTTGGCAAGGCGCACCTCAATTAGAAGTTAAAGGGAGAATTCAATTACATTCACAAGGTCATAAGATTTGTTGTCTAGCATAGTTCACTCGATCTAGGCTGGGTAACCCAATTACCCAACATATATGAGGCAGAGGTTCCATTATGGTCCAGGCTAAGGGACTGCATTTTAACAGAGGGAATGAGACTAAAGTGTGGGCCAAACGCGAAGCCCAATAGCTACGGCCCCCAGGACTGTTTGAATTACCAATTGAGGCCAGTCCAAGCTTGGCCCAAGACAGGGCCCTAATTAAACGAGGAGAACTTCAACCAACAGCAGACCCTCAATTCGATTCCCCAGAATGGATCTTACAGAATTACTACATAATTTCTGATTTAACATACTTCCCGATGAACAAATAATCTTACTCACAAATCATTATTTAATTTCCAAATTAGCATACTCCAGTAATCATTTGAGAACAAACATCAAACGAACATGTTGCACCGCATTTTTAAAACCAATTTCAGAAGACTTTCTCAAAATAAAACTTCTAAACTAAACCAATATGACATCACATACCATCATTCAGGCATTCAACAAACTAGATTATATTTCAAACCATTTGCAAATAAATCTAAAGGAATGATTAAGGAGAGGTAACTTTAAGCCAAAATACCGAGCCCATATCATGAGCAAACCAATCCAGTTGTTTTCCATTAAACATGTTAAGCTAGACTGAAATTTTCAATAAATCATAGTCAAAGGAAAACTCAGCTCCGATCTTAAAACAACAGATGATACCAAATATCTATACCTTAAAAGCTAAATCACAATGGAAAACTAAACTAAAATACCATAAAGTCGCATAGCTAAGAACTATTAAGAAATCAGCATATCGACAACTCCTCCAACTTGAATTAAATAACTCAATCCACAGCTTAGCTTAACAAAGACTTCATTTCCATTCATGGTATGAGGAGAGTACCTGAATACAGTAACCAAAATAGAAGGAAAGGAAATGGTTAGGGATCAGCACTGCAGTCTACAACAACAATGCAACAGTGAAACCCAATTGTAAACCAAGATGGTGCACAATATCCCAACAATCGGCTTCAATTAAACAGAAACCCAGCAAACCTCAAAAACAAAACTCTTACTAACCCAAAATCAATCCATTTTTAAACCACAAATGAATCAGAAGCTGCATCAGGAATTGAAAATCTTAAGAATTACCCAAAAACTCAATGGAACAGTGATTTCAATCAATTTTCAGCCGTCTCAATGTTCAGGATTTTTTCTATCAATTAGGTCTACCTTCTAAGGCAAGAAAGGGTGCCTTTATAGGCAAGCTAATAGGGCAACCTTTCAGATTTTATTTTTAACCTTAGGTCCCTGATTTTATGACTTGTTTCCCAAGTTAACCTACCAAAAGACTGAAATTTAAAAAGAACCCCCCCCCCCCACTAGAAGCTTCCTAAGCAGTTACCAGTAGATTCTCTTAAACAAATACCTAAACTACCCTCCAATATCCCTGTTATTTAACAAGATTGCCCAAACAGGTATGGATCAAATTGACCCTGGGCTGAATTAACTCAAACCCAGCCCAAACCATGATTCTGAGCCTAATGCATGAACCCCAAGCCCAAATACAATCGGAACCAAATTTAACTGAAGAAGAATACAACCAGAAGCAACTTGAACAATTTCAAAATTCAATTAATAAACTAGAATTAACGAAGTTAATAAGTCGAAACTATCCTAATTAACAGACTAAATGAACTAAAGGGTTTAGGTTAACATGCCTAAAAAAATGACCCCTAAGAAACTAAAAAAAACAGAAAAGGAATTCAGAAGAAGAAACAGAAGATGGGGCAACAAATGGAGAGAAAAGAGAAAAAGTAAATTAAAAGAAGAGGGAAATACCTAATAAATGCCTCAGACCATAACGGAGGTGACAACCCTTCGAATCTTCATGTTCTTGGCTCAATCCGAGACTAATCGTGTGTTTTTCATCAAAACACATGAATAATCTCAGAATGAACCTAAAACTTCGACGAAAACTTGAATTGGAGAAATCTGGACTTTTAGGGTTAAGTTTGATTCCAGATTCGAGAAGCTTGGGCCACATTCGAGGGAACTTGACCCGGGATTTGGGAATAGGGGGTCAAGGAGGCTCTAGGGTGTTGATTTGGTGGTGAACGGAGCCGTTTATGGCCACGCCGCCGGCGGAGCAGGCTAAGGGGTTTGGGGGACGGGTCTAGTGGTTGTCGTCTAGGGGTTTCTTTGGATTAGAGAGGCAAG
>NW_017671305.1:45684-55361 GCF_001879085.1 Nicotiana attenuata | reverse complement strand
GGTTCAGGGGATTTTTGTCTTGGGCTTGACTAGACTGAAAGAGATTGGCCCAATGCTGATCTCTCTTTGTTTTTCTTTTCTTTTATTTCCTTTTTTTAATCTTTTTTTCTTTTTCTTTTCAAAACTTAAAAATAAAAATCTGAATTAAACCCTAGGACCTAATTAAATTAATTAAACCTAAATGATGATTAACACAATTAATTAAAACCAATTAAAGAAAAACTAAAAAAATTCAAAGCTAAGCAAAATAAATCAATTTTTGTGATTTTTTGTATTTTGTAAAACCCTAATTACTAATTAATTCCTAGAATGCGAGATTAACTCCTAAATTCAAATGCACATATTTTTGTATTTTTCATTAATTAAACAAGAAATAAAAATGCACAGACAAATGCAAACAATTAACACAAAATGCCACGAAAATCCACAAAATTGCAAGTAATGAAAAGAAATCATAAAGGGAAAAATCACGTGCTCACAGCTGCCCCTCTTTGATCGGAAACACGAAGAGTTTTTGTGCAAAGATGAAGTGAGCGGATACGAGGGATTTTTGCCCATTTGAATACTCCGTGGGAAGCATTTTTGAAAGATTTGACCGCACCCTGCTTCTGAGGTTGCCTACATATCCCTGGCTAAAAAGGAATCAGGTCAGTGTAGTTCAGGAATGTCTGGTAGCTGGGACTACCATGATGCTGTGATTTCACTGTTGCTGCTGTTGCTGCTACTGCTTACTGCACCCCCTTATTACACCATGTCAAAAATAAAAAGAAGCTAGACTAAACTATGATCTATGCTTTACAAAATCCTATCTATATCTTGTGGTTCTTGTTGCCTTGTTGACTTGTATTCTCCCGATGATATCCCTTTGTTGCCGCCTTGAATTGTAATCTGAGATGTTTTTCCCTTTCTCCAAGTAGATGCCTGATTGTTGAACTTGAATGTATTCCCTGCTCTCCAGGCGGGCTCCTGATTGCTGAACTTGAAATGTATTCCCATGATTTCCAGGCGGGCTCCTGACTTCTAAACTTGAGATGTATTCCCTTGTTCTCCAGGTGGGCTCTTGATTGCTGAAACTTGAATGTATTCCCTTGTTCTTCAGGTGGGCTCCTGATTTCAACAATAATAGACAAAACAAAGAAAATTTTCTGCCCCAGTTTGGTGGCCAGGCACATATGTGATTGTAAACTAAATCATGTTACCAAATATAAGTAAGAATTTGAAAGCTAAGACTTGAATTGTACTCCCTTGTTCTCTAGGCGGGCTCTTGACTGCTAAACTTGAATGTATTCCCTTGTTCTCCAAGCGGCTCCTGATTGCTGACTTGAAATGTATTCCCTTGTTCTCCAGGCGGTCTCCTGACTGCTAACTTAAAATGTACTCCCTTATTCTCCAGGCGGGCTCCTGACTGCTGACTGCTGGCTTGAAATGTATTCCCTTGTTCTCCAGGCGGGCTCCTGACTGCTGACTTGAAATGTATTCCCTTATTCTCCAGGAGGGCTCCTGACTGCTGACTGCTGACTTGAAATTTATTCCCTTGTTCTCTAGGCGGGCTCCTCACTGCTGACTTGAAATGTATTCCCTTATTCTCCAGGCCGGCTCCTGACTGCTGACTTGAAATGTATTCCCTTGTTCTCCAGGCGGGCTCCTGACTTCAACAAAACAGACATACAAAGAAAATTTTCTGCCCCAGTTTGGTGGCTGGGCACATAGGTGAGTGTTAAACTGAATCATTTTACCAACTATTATTAAGAATTTGAAAGCTAAGTCCTAATATCTAGGGAGGTCCTGACAACTCTTAATTAAACATCAATTATAGATCTAAGTCGTATCTTCTAAAGGTATTACTTCCGCTAAGTCATGTTATCTAAGAGAGTCTGAAAGCTATACCCCATTATCCAGGAGGGTCCTGACGATTCTTAATTAAAAAACAATTTTAAATCTAAGTTATATCTTCTAAAGGTATTATTTTCGCTACATCTTGTTATCTAACAGCAATCTTAAGCTAGGTCCCATTATTCAGAAGGGTCCTGAAAACTCCTAATTGAATCCTATCTCAAACATGCAAACTTTGAAACCAACTTATATTCCTCTATGCTAGTCATGATTGTTTTGAAAATTAACTAAGCCACATTTTCCAGGAAGATCCTGAGAGTTTACGGCCAAACCTGCTTGATGCTTGCTCTTTCCTTACGGAGAGTTTCTCCGAAACAAACAAAATTTCCTGCCCCTGTTTCAATCAAAGAAAGATCTTGTCAGTTTAAAATGGTGGTTAGTTGATGGCATTCTTGCTAAAGATGTCTCCGCCGCCATGTTTTGCTTTGACCTGCTTCCCCGAACTGGCCCTGAACCGCTTGACTTTCTGACTTACTTTCAAACCTCATGACCCTTGATGACCCGAGTGTTCCATACCCAAACCGTTGTTTTACCTCTCTGACCCCTTTTCTCTGAACCTTTGCATCTCCCATGAAATTACCAAGTCATTCCACCAATGAAACTTCCGGTGACTCCTTATATCCCACTTTACATCATGCTATCTTTGGTTGTTCTGGCCATATTGTGCTTTGCAATTTTGGAAGTTGGTAGTTTGCTTTGAAATCCTTTCTTATTTGCTTTGAACAGGACTGACATTGAAACATCTTAGAGAAACAGACCCCAAAAGAAATGAAATGCAATGACCTTGAGAGTTATGGATAAAGAAAATCAAAAACAGGATGACTTGCTAAAAGGAAAAAGGAAAAGAGACTTATCTGAGTAGAACAGCTGGTACCATTGATCATGACATGCATTTCGGACTAATCGGCCCAATCCGTCCAACCAATCAACTTTCAGTTGCCATACTCTGTTGCCCCAGAATTCCATAACCTGATTTCTTCACCCAAACCCTAATCTTGTTCATCCTGCGGCGTCCTGAACGGTTTTCACCCACAGACCTCTCTAATTTGTTCATCTCTCAACTCACTTTCGCCTTAAGGTGCCCGTGAGGGTTTTCACCAATAAGACTCCCTCATTTTTCATTTCTCTCAGCTCCCGCCGCCTTACGGTGCCCGTGAGGGTTTTCACCAATAAGACTCTCTCATTTTTATTATTTCCTGCTTGGACTAGAGTGTTGCCCCTGAAATGAATCACCTCTATCTGCTCGACTTGGCATTTCCCGAAGACTGATCAGAAGGTCTTTCTTTGGACCGTAATGTGGGCTTTTGGACAGGGTTAGAAAGAAAGGGTATCAAAAGGCTCAAAATAATTCGAATGGGTTCAAAATTACAACTTTCAAAATCAAATCTCTTACATAACCACAACTTCTGCCCCAGTTTCTTGCTTGGGGACTTTTGGATTTTATTTTGATGGGACTGAACCGTGAGGCTGCCTACGTATCCTTAAAAGGAATCAGGTCGAACGTAGTTCATGTCATAGAAATTACTTTGTTGTTGTGACTTTTTCTTTCTTTTCCTTCCATTTTCTCTTCTTTTCTTTTCTTTTCTTTCTTTCTTTTGCCTTTTCTTTTTCTTTTTTTTTCTTTTTCCCTTTTTCTTTTTCTTTTTCTACTCTTTTCTTTTCTTCTTCTTTTTTTTCATTTTCATTTTTCTTTTCTCTCTTTTCCTTTACTTATCCTCTATGCTTGCATTTCTGAACTTTGCTACTGATTCCAAAAGAGGGGTATGAAAGAAAATAAATAAGGCTCAAGGGGGTAACAAAGGATAAAGTGTTTAGATAGCAGAACAAAATGCCTTCGTCATTCCAATCTCCAAAACATGCCAAGTACAAACAAATACAATTAAACCAAAGAAAATCATACATAATATCTCTTGACCGCATCAGAATTGATGGCCATTTCAAAGCACTTGCCTTCTATATCTGTTAAATATAAAGCACCATTGGACAACACCCTCGTCACGATGAACGGCCCCTGCCAATTTGGGGCGAACTTGCCTTTGGCCTCGGCTTGATATGGAAGAATACGTCTCAACACTAGCTGACCCACTTCGAACTTTCGTGGACGCACCTTCTTATTATATGCTCTTGCCATTCTCCGTTGATACAACTGGCCATGTCATACTGCCGCTAATCATTAATCAGACTTAATTTCTCCGATCGGGTTTTTTGACCCACTCATCATCATCAATCTGTGCTTCACATCAAGTTCTATTTTGGATTCTCAGGATTAAATTGGCTTTCAAAACTTAGCCGAAGATTCCTCATGCATGTCATGTCATTGAAACCAGCATAAAAACAACTGTACAAGAAAGAAAAGAAAAACAAAAACGAAACTATCAGGAATGAAGAAGAAGGGAAATTGCATTTCATTGAAATTGAAAGATAACAAGGTTTAACACATCCAAACAGACGGAACATAGAATCTGAATCACAACCCTGGAATAATCCAGACAACTAAAAGAAAATCAAAGCCCACTACCAAAACTCCCTCCGAGTAGGAAGAGGAGCGGCTTCCCAATTGCTAAACTTCACATTCGCCTGACAAAATGCAGCTCTTCGTCACCAGAACCTTCCCCAATTTCTACCGTGTTCACTTCATCAAAAGACTTTGGACCCTCTCAAATCAACTCCTCATCAAAGACAACCACAGGCTTTGGAACTGCTGATACCGGACGCTTCATTGCCCCTGACTTGACAAAAGTCCTGAAGAGGTGTAGGATAGGCCTAGAGAGCGGCCATGCTTTCTTTTCCAACTTTGTAGCCTTCTTCACATCATCCCCTGTAGGCTTGAACCCCAGACCAAATGTACCCAGATTTTTACGCAGAGATACGGGCTGCACAATACCTTGCAAAGATGCGCCCAGACCTTTACCCGACACAAAACCATACTTCAACATCTCATTAGCTACCATTCAGATCGAAGGTGATAGCCTCGGCCTTGGAATGCATTTTCCTTCAGGAACCTTTTCGACAGACATCATTTCGGAAGTTTGATAAGCTAAAGGTCCTTTATCATCTCCGGCCTCAATAAATAGAGCAGATGAATCTTCATAAAGGGATAAATCCTCCTCCCCACGCACAACTATCTCTTGTTTGTCCCACTCAAATTTCACCATTTGATGTAGCAACGATGGCACTGCCTTAGCCGCATGTATCCAAGGCCTACCCAATAACAAATTATACGGGGCGACCACGTCTAGCACTTGAAATTCCACACTGAAACCAACTGGCCCTATCACCAATTCAAGCGTTATATCTCCAGCAGAACCTTTTCCTTTCCCATCAAGACCTCGAACACTTACATTGCTCATGTGGATTCTTTCGGTGTCGATCTTCAACTTTTGCAAAGTGGACAGAGGGAAAATATTTGCACTGGATCCATTATCCACCAATACTCTGGTGACAAAATAATTTTCGCACTTCACTGTGATACACAGAGCTCGATTGTGTTCCGCACCCTCTATAGGAAGCTCATCGTCCGCAAAAGTGATCCTATTTGCTTCGAAGATCCTGCCAACAATCTTTTCTAATTGATTTACTCTGATGTTATCAGGAACATGTGCCTCTTTCAGAATGTTCATTATGGCCCCGCGATGTTCATCCGATTGTGTCAACAAAGATAATAGAGAGATATTAGCTGGAGTTTTCCTTAAAACAATGGAATAGTCTTGCACATTCATCTTTCTCAAGAACTCTCCGACCTCCTCCTCGGTCACTGATTTCCTTACTAGCATTTGGCTACCCTTGAAGAGCTTGGCCTTCCTTAGTTCTTTGGAGGTAAGACATCCTCCGAAATGAGTCGGTCCGCCGATCTCAACAAATTCTTCCTCCACTTCTTTTCCCTTGTGTGTCATTGTTGCTTGTTTGTAGTTCCACGGGACATCCTTTGTCTCAACCGCTGGCAACTGAGTCATTGATTTAGTAACAACAGGGGTAATGGGAGACCCTTTCACAACTGCAACAGGCTTGCTTGGCATCCCTAGCACCACCAACTTTGGCTTTTTCCGACTTGCCCCGACACCATTCAAAGACCCTTTTGCAAACATCACACGTTTTCTATATACTTCATCTTGCTTCGCAATCTTAGTGGGTTTTTCAATTCCAATGGGAGGCCCAAAATGAGGAGCGCAACAGTATGGATCCGAGGTCTTGAAAGTTGGTTTTGCACCATAGTATTGGGCATCAGGAACATGGAACAAGGTTTCACTAGAAGATAGATGGATATTGGCATGGGGAGGAGCTGCAAAAACGGGAGTAGTTAATGACATGCTTGTATTGGCGGGTGGAGCGTGAAAAGGCTGGGACAAGATGCCAAGGTCGTTGTGGCAAGGGATAAAGCCTGGGGTATGTTGTAAGGAGAGATTAGCAGCATTGGGAATCTGGGATTGTGATGGTAGTGGGACGGAAGCAAGATTTTCGATGTAGTTGGTGGGGAATGAGGGTAGAGGGTGCCCACTAATCCAAGCTTGGTATATCTCCGTTATCTGGCGTTTCAACCTTTGGGCCTCTTCTTTCAACTCCAATTCTGATTCGACAACACCTATGTCTGATCCCTCACTAGTCATGGCTGTCTTGTTGTTTGACCTAGCGTGCATGGATGACTCGCTGAATGCCACAAACTAACCACCTGCCTAAAGACTCAACACATCAACAACAAACTTGTTAGCGATTAGGGCTCTAGCAGATTGGTAACCACACATTTTGGGGGATGAATGCACCTAAGCAGTTAACCGTTTCTATTATGCATCTGATCGGTTGCTTGCGTCATCCCGACTTTCCTTATTTCCATTGGCAACTTCTGTTTCTTTTCATTTCTCTTTTCTTGCCTTTGCTTTCTCTCTGTTTTTGTTCTCTTATTCCTCCCTCTTATTTTGCCATTGTTTCCTTCACTCAGCTTCTTATTTTCTCTCTTTTTCTTTCCATTTTCTCTCTTGCTTTTTCCTCTTTTCTTCTTTTGTTTTTCTTTTTCCTTTTTTTTTCCTTCAATTGGTTACGGTCGAATCCTATGGAGATTGCCTACGTATCATGACCCCGCATGAATCAGACTAAGCGTAGTTCTGGGGGACATAAGTGAAAAATAAATAACAAAAATATTTTGGGATTTTCAATTTTTCATAAAAAACAAATGCTTTGATTACAAAAACTAACAGAAGAAAGATCAAGACTCATTTTGCCTCAAAAAGTTATCACTATTTTTCAAAATTTTCATAAAAATATCCGGCCTTGCCAATACGGCCTTTCAGCACCTCGAGGAAGAAGATTTTAAGGCTGTGTTCGCTAACCGGCCAGACTCTTTAAAAAAATGACCAAAGGTAGCTGTTCTTGCAAAAACAGCCTTCCGGCGCCCTTTTAGGGACATTCGGCTATTTACGGCAAGAATGGCATCACCTAAAAAATAAAATTTTGTTCTGTTTTGGGCTACTTTTGCAAAAATAGAAGTTGGACCCGATGGGGGTTGCCTACGTATTCCACGCCCTATGGGAATCAAACTGGCGTAGTTCGGGCAAATGAAACAAAACCAACTATTTTGAAAACAAAACCTTTCTTTCTCTCTCTTTTTTTTCATTTTTCTCAAAAATCCGGCAGAGTTTCAGTACCATTTTGGGCATTGGGTTTTCTTTCAAAACAGGTGATTACCTCTCTCAACCCTCACACTGCTATTTTCTTTCCCAAACTCTCCCCTTTTAATTAAAAGTCGGTCAGCATGCAAATCCAAAGCAGATAAATGCACAGGTAGGATGCATCAGGATGGTCCGTTATTTTGGGTACACCTGTCCTAGACGGACCCAACCCCTGTGTTGAGTCCCCTAAGTCAAAATGCACATGATGCAGATAAGCATTCCTACTAGGGATCCGGCATGAGGCTGAGTTATTCTAGGTTTAAAACCTTGGTTTATTTGTTCCAGACCTGGTCTACCCGAGCGAACAACTCAAGTCGAGGGGGGGCTGCGTACCGGTAACCAAAAGATCCTCCGGCTTTGCAACTTGTCCGAGCCTCGTTCTATTTGGAATATGACACTAACAGAAAGAAGTCACGACCAGCGTGCACTCCTCGGGAGGGAGAAAAGAAGGGTTTCGTAACAGTTTATATATACAGTTCAGATAATATCAAAGCGGTAAAAAGTAACATTTTGCACATTAGTCCCAAACATGTAATCAAAATCAGATAATAAATAAAGCCAAATACAACAATTCATCTAAGCTCGAATTCTGAACCCTGAACCAAAATTTCTGGGTTCTTATCCCCGGCAAAGTCGCCAGAGCTGTCACACCTCCTTTTTTCCTACTCCCCCGTAAGGGGCATATAAAGGAGTTTTTTTCCAACTTAAAGTGACAATCGAAACGGGATTTTTAATAAAAGAATTCAGAGTCACCACTTGGGAGATTTATGGTGTCCCAAGTCACCGATTTAAATCCCGAATCGAGGAAAGGATTGACTCTGTTTAACAGTCCGCGAACCAGAAATTCGAGTAAGGAATTCTGTTAACCCGGGAGAAGGTGTTAGGCATTCTCGAGTTCCGTGGTTCTAGCACGGTCGCTCAACTGTTATATTTGGCTTAATTATCTGATTTAATACGTGTTTTAAACCTATGGTGCAATTTTAAAATTTTAACCGCTTTTATTTAATTTTAAGGAATATTGCAACATTATTAAAATACGTCTTGAACCACGTCACATAAATGCACCCGTGGTTTTTGACATATTTTAACATCGTTGAGATTTGGATTTGGGTTTCATAAATGTGCACCCGAGTTTAGGAAAGTAGATTATTAAAATACGCGCCTAAAGCAACTACGCATTTGCACTTTGCGAGGGCCATGGAATTCGCTAAATGTCGCGCCTCGAATTCTAAGTATTTTAAAAGGAAATAATTAAAGAGGGCCACGCATTTGTCATTTTTGTTTGGCATGGCGCACCTCAATTCTAAGTTAAAGGGAGAATTCAATTGCATTCACAAGGTCATAAGATTTTCTGCCTAGCATAGTTCACTCATTCTAGGCTGGGGAACCCAATTACCCAACATAAATAAGGCAGAGGTTCCATTATGGTCCAGGCTAAGGGACTGCATTTTAACAGAGGGAATGAGACTAAAGTGTGGGCCAAACGCGAAGCCCAATAGCTACGGCCCCCAGGACTGTTTGAATTACCAATTGAGGCCAGTCCAAGCTTGGCCCAAGACAGGGCCTAAATTAAACGAGGAGAACTTCAACCAACGGCCAGACCCTCAGTTCGATTGCCCAGAATGGATCTTACAGAAATACTACTTAATTTCTGATTTAACATACTTCCAGATGAACATATAATCTTACTCACAAATCATTATTTAGTTTCCAAATTAGCATACTCCAGTAATCATTTGAGAACAAACATCAAACGAACATGCTGCACCCCATTTTTAAAACCAATTTCAGAAGACTTTCTCAAAATAAAACTTCTAAACTAAACCTATATGACTTCACATACCATCATTCAAGCATTCAACAAACTAGATTATATTTCAAACCATTTGCAAACAAATCTAAAGGAATGATTAAGGAGAGGTAACTTTAAGCCAAAATACCGAGCCCATATCATGAGCAAACCAATCCAGTTGTGTTCCATTAAACATGTTAAGCTAGACTGAAATTTTGAATAAATCATAGTCTAAAGGAAAACTCAGCTCCAATCTTAAACAACAGATGATACCAATATCTATACCTAAAAAGCTAAATCACAATGGAAAACTAAACTAAATACCATAAAGT
>NW_017671305.1:16090-44722 GCF_001879085.1 Nicotiana attenuata | reverse complement strand
AAAGTTGAAACTATACCTAATTACTAAATGAAACTAAAGGGTTTAGGTTAAACATAGTACTAACAAAATAGAACCCCTAAAGAAACTTAAAAAAAACAGAAAAGGAATTCAAAAGAAGAAACAGAAGATAGGGGCGACAAAATGGAAGAGAAAAGAGAAAAACTAAATTAAAAAGAAGAGGGAAATACCTAATAAATGCCTCGGACCATAACGGAGGTGACAACCCTTCGAATCTTCATGTTCTTGGCTCAATCCGAGACTAATCGTGTGTTTTTCATCAAAACACATGAATAATCTCAGAATGAACCTAAAACTTTGACGAAAACTTGAATTGGAGAAATCTGGAATTTTAGGGTTAAGTTTGATTCCAGATTCGAGAAGCTTGGGCCACATTCGAGGGAACTTGACCCGGGATTTGGGAAGGGGGGGTCAAGGAGGCTCTAGGGTGTTGATTTGGTGGTGAACGGAGCCGTTTATGTCCACGCCGCCGGCGGAGCAGCTAAGGGGTTTGGGGGCGGCTATGTTGTCTCTCGGGTTTCTGTGATAGAGAGGCAATGAGGGAGACGAGATAGGGGGGGGGGGGAATTTTTCGGACACTAATATACTAAGCAGAACCCACTTCAGGGCCGTTGGATCAAAAGATCCTTGACGGCCCAGATTAAATCAAATCCAAGACGGGGTCGTTTGGTTTCCACTGGAGACGGACCGGGTAAAATGGGGTGGAGCTGGGCCGGTTTGAAGAGGGGAACGTTTGGGCTTGGAAGAATTGAAGTGATTTGGCCCAAAAGCTTAATTTTCTAATTCCCTTTGTTTTCTTTTCTCTTTTTTCAAAATTAAACTAAAATCTTAATTAATTCCTAAAAACCTAATTATCCTAAAAACAATAATCAAACCTAAATGATAATTGACACAATTAATTAGAAAAGAACAAATTAAAAGAAAAACTACTCAAAAATAAAGTTAAAATTAAAAGGTGCAAATTAAACTATTTTTTGTGATAAAACAACTCAATTACTAATTAATTCTTAAAATGCAAAATTAGACCCTAGATGCAAATGCATATAGTTTTGTATTTTCTTTTTTCACTAATTAAAATGCACAAAAAAAATACAAATAATTAACAGAAAATGCCATGAAAATCCACAAAATTGAGAACACTGAAGGAAATTATTTTGTTTTGAATTTGTGGGAGTAATTCATATAGGGAAAAAATCACGTGCTCACAATAAGTTCTCCGTGGCCACAGCACGGATGGGAGTAAGGTAACCAGCAGCCTTTAACCTTTCATATAGCTGGTCGATGGGTTCATCAATGGCACTGTATTGTTTGGGTGGTCTGCGATCAAAATTGGGTCACGGTCATGGGTAATTTTAATGAGTTGGAGGTGACTGAAAATGTGATGGTTGGCAATTATAGGTGTGATAGGCAGTGGCTGGTTGGGAATATCTGGGGGACGGCGGTTGATATGTAGGTGGAGGTGACGGTTGATAGGTAGGTGGAGGTGCTTGATATGTGGGTGGAGGTGCTTGATATGCAAGTGGAGAGGTTCGGTATACGAATGGAGTTTTGGGTCCTTTGGCGACCATTACTGCTCCCACGTCCTTCTTCTTAGATATACCCCCTGACTGTAATGCTTTATTAGTGGCCTGCAATGCCTCAAAGTTTGTTACCATCCCGCTCTTGATGCCTTCTTCGATCCTTTCACCAATTTTGATGATATCAGAGAACTTATGATTTTCAATAACCGTCAATCTTTCATAATATTGCGGATCCTGTGCTCTGACGAAGAACTTGTTCATCTGTTCCTCGTCCAATGCTGGCCTGACTTTGGCCACTTCTGACCTCCAACGAATAGCATACTCGCGGAAAGTCTCGGTGGGCTTCTTCTTGAGGTTCTGAATGTAAAAGACATCTGGTGCATTCTCTGTGTTGAACCTGAATCTGTCCATGAAATCAGACACCATACTCACCTAGTTGGACCATTTCTTAGGATCCTGGCTGATGTACCAGGACAAGGCATCTCCCGTAAGACTCCTCATAAGAAGCTTCATTCGGATCTTTTCATCTTTTTCGACCCCGATAAACTTGTGACAATAGGTCCTTAGATGAACCCTGGGATCACCTGTACCGTCAAACTTCTCGAACTTGGGAGGTTTGTAACCCTCTGGCAGTTCTACATCCGGCTGTATGCATAGGTCTTCATAGTTTAGACCTTCTATCCCCTTGCCTCCTTCTACGCCTTGAACTCGGCTGGTCAACTTCATGAGCTCCTCAGCTAGGTTCTTAATGAGCATGTCCTTCTCAATAGATTCCGGTGCATAGGAGATGGGTTCAGTGGAGTGAGGTAGGGTCTCCACATATATACGGTTGTTTTGGTGACCTGCAATTTGAGTATAGTGGTGATCATTGGTGGAATTCTGGGGTTCAGGAATGACTGGTGAAGCATTTTGTGGAGTGTGGTAGGTGTTTGGCTGGTATTGTGGTGGGATAGTTTGATTTTGTGGTGGAGTTGTATAATGGTGAGGTACGGGTGGATTTTGTGGGCACTTGTTTGGTGTATTTTCAGGTGGTGCGGGGTTTTGAGTGTTTGGATGACTGATGTCTGGGACGCTGAGTGAGAAGGATAGGTTTGCCATATTCCGGACATGCTCAAGCTCACCCTGGAGTTCTAGTATTTTCTGTTCGAGCCGTGAAACTGCTTCATTTGGAACCTGAGTACCCCGACCATTAGAAGTTTCTGCATGTTCAACCTTTGTGTTGTTTTCCTTTCTGGCGCCGTTCAAATCTTCCATTTTTGCTTTTCCCTTGCCTTTTGGTGGACTAGGAGGAGGAGAAGGTTGAGGGCCGCTGGATCTTGCGTGATAAGCTGATGATGCCAAGATGCACGAACCAACCTTTGGGGAATGGGAATAATCAAAAAGAAAGAAAGAAAAACAAAAGGTAGCCAAGTCAGTAGTGATTCTGAAAAGTTTGCAGTTATTTAACCACATATTGCGGGAATATGATTTCGCGTCCTAATTTGGGAGCCTCGTTGTGCCGGAGGTAGGCCTAGCGACAAATAGATTTGGAGAAATTTAGTACCAATAATTGCCTCATTTCATTAATGTGAAAATAGACGACCCANTTTAGGTTAACATGCCTAAAAAAATGACCCCTAAGAAACTAAAAAAAACAGAAAAGGAATTCAGAAGAAGAAACAGAAGATGGGGCAACAAATGGAGAGAAAAGAGAAAAAGTAAATTAAAAGAAGAGGGAAATACCTAATAAATGCCTCAGACCATAACGGAGGTGACAACCCTTCGAATCTTCATGTTCTTGGCTCAATCCGAGACTAATCGTGTGTTTTTCATCAAAACACATGAATAATCTCAGAATGAACCTAAAACTTCGACGAAAACTTGAATTGGAGAAATCTGGACTTTTAGGGTTAAGTTTGATTCCAGATTCGAGAAGCTTGGGCCACATTCGAGGGAACTTGACCCGGGATTTGGGAATAGGGGGTCAAGGAGGCTCTAGGGTGTTGATTTGGTGGTGAACGGAGCCGTTTATGGCCACGCCGCCGGCGGAGCAGCTAAGGGGTTTGGGGGCGGCTATGTTGTCTCTAGGGTTTCTTTGATAGAGAGGCAATGAGGAAGACGAGATAGGGTGGGGGGGGGGGGATTTTTCGGACACTAATATACTAAGCAGAACCCACTTCAGGGCCGTTGGATCAAAAGATCCTCGACGACCCAGATTAAATCAAATCCAAGACGGGGTCGTTTGGTTTCCACTGGAGATGGACCGGGTAAAATGGGGTGGAGCTGGGCCGGTTTGAAGAGGGGAACGTTTGGGCTTGGAAGAATTGAAGTGATTTGGCCCAAAAGCTTAATTTTCTAATTCCCTTTGTTTTCTTCTTTTGTTTTCTTTTCTCTTTTTTCAAAATTAAACTAAAATCTTAATTAATTCCTAAAAACCTAATTATCCTAAAAACAATAATCAAACCTAAATGATAATTGACACAATTAATTAGAAAAGAACAAATTAAAAGAAAAACTACTCAAAAACAAAGTTAAAATTAAAAGGTGCAAATTAAACTATTTTTTGTGATAAAAAAAATCAATTACTAATTAATTCTTAAAATGCAAAATTAGGCCCTAGATACAAACACATATATTTTTGTATTTTCTTTTTTCACTAGTTAAAATGCACAAACAAAATGCAAACAATTAACAGAAAATGCCACAAAAATCCACAAAATTGAGAACATGAAGGAAATTATTTTGTTTTGAATTTGTGGGAGTAATTCATATAGGGAAAAAATCACGTGCTCACAGCTGCCCCTCTTTGCTCGGAAACACGAAGAGTTTTCGTGCAAAGATAAAGTGAGCGAAAACGACCGATTTTTGCCCGTTTGAATACTCCGTGGGAATCATTTTTGAAAGGGTTGACCGCACCCTGCTTCTGAGGTTGCCTACATATCTTTGGCTAAAAAGGATCAGGTCAATGTAGTTCAGGAATGTCTGGTAGCTGGGACTACCATGAAGCCGTGATTTCAGTGTTGCTGCTGCTGTTGCCATTGCTTACTGAACCCCCTTATTACACCATGTCAAAAATAAAAAGAAACTAGACTAGACTATGATCTATGAGTTAGAAAAGTCCTATCTATATCTTCAAACTTGATCTTGCAGCTCTTGTTGCCATGCTGACTTGCATTCTCCTAGTGAAATTCCTCTATTGTCGACTTGAATTGTAATTTGAGCTGTTTTCCTTTTCTCCAGGTAGACGCCTGACTGGTGAACTGTATTTTGAGATGTTGCCCCCTTCTCCAGGTGGGCACCTGACTGCTGAACTTGAATTGTATTCCTTTTCTCTCCAAGCGGACTCCTGACTGCTGACTTTAAATGTATTCCCTGCTCTCCAGGCAGGCTCCTGACTACTAAACTTGAATGTACTCCCTTGTTCTCCAGGCGGCTCCTGATTGCTGACTTGAAATGTGCTCCCTTGTTCTCCAGGCGGGCTCCTGACTGCTGACTTGAACTGTATTTCCTTACTCTCCAGGCGGGTTCCTAACTGCTAAACTTGAACGTATTCCCTGCTCTCCAGGCGAGCTCCTGACTGCTAAACTTGAATGTACTCCCTGCTCTCCAGGAGGGCTCCTGACGGCTAAATTTGAAATGTATTCTCTAGTTCTCCAGGCGGGCTCCTGACTGCTAAACTTGAATGTACTCCCTTGTTCTCCAGTCGGGCTGCTGACTGCTGACTTGAAATGTATTCCCTTGTTCTCCAGGCGGGCTCCTGACTGCTGACTTGAAATGTATTCCCTGTTCTACAGATGGGCTCCTGACTGCTGAACTTGAAGTGTGCTCCCTTGTTCTCCAGGTGGGCTCCTGACTTCAACAAAATAGACAAAACAAAGAAAATTTTCTGCCCCAGTTTGGTGGCTGGGCACATATGTGATTGTAAACTAAATCATGTTACCAAATATCAGTAAGAACTTGAAAGCTAAGACTTGAACTATACTCCCCTATTCTTCAGGCGGGCTCCTGACTGCTGACTGGAAATGTATTCCCTTGTTCTCTAGGCGGGCTCCTGACTGCTGACTTGAAATGTATTCCCTTGTTCTCCAGGCGGGCTCCTGACTGCTGACTTGAAATGTATTCCCTTGTTCTCCAGGCGGGCTCTTGACTTCAACAAAAATAGACAAAAACAGAGAAAATTTTCCGCCCCAGTTTGGTGGCTGGGCACATATGTGATTGTGAACTAAATCATTTTACCAAATATCAGTAAGAACTTGAAAGCTAAGACTTGAATTGTACTCCCTTGTTCTCCAGGCGGGCTCCTGACTGCTAACTTGAAATGTATTCCCTTGTTCTCCAGGCGGGCTCCTGACTGCTGACTTGAAATGTATTCCCTTGTTCTCCAGGCGGGCTCCTGACTTCAACAAAACAGACATACAAAGAAAATTTTCTGCCCCAGTTTGGTGGCTGGGCACATAGGTGAGTGTTAAACTGAATCATTTTNTCATCAAGTGTTGCTATAGGGTTGATTACGCACGAGTGGAATATGATGTTGAGCATGATTTATGCAGCAATAAATAGCATGTTGTCAAGTATTTGCACGTTAAAAATGATAAATGCGGTATTTAAATAATTGAAAGAAAGTTACAAAAGGAAAACAAGGAAACATGTCAGTTTCAGGAAATAAAAGAAATCATATATACTTGAAAATAAGCAATTAAATCCAAATAAGGGGGAAGGGAAAGGTTGTATCAAAATAAAGCATGCTTGGGACTAATTCACAAAAAACAAGTTCGTTATGGTAAGAGCCTAACATATCCCCAGCAGAGTCGCCATGTTGTCGCGCCCCCTTTGTCCTCGCGGAGTCCGAGTTTTTGCATTCATTGGGAACAACTCATTTCCTTTTGGGAATTGGGTATTTGAACTTTGAAGATTCGCCACCTAACGGATTAAGGTGCGTTAGGGCACCTAAAGCAAGTAACTCATGAAACCGGTTTGCATTACCAGAGACTTGGGTAAGGGCTCGAAATAACCTTGAGAGGAAGGTGTTAGGCACCCCTCGCGGTCCACAACGGTGGGTCCCGGCCGAACTCAAATTATGTGAATTATTCACTAAAGAGACAAAGCACACAAACACATAAAGTTTATTTAAACAGGGTAAAGGGGTCCTAGGTTTGATGGCCTATAGGATCACATCTGTACAATACCCAGTAAGTCTTCCTCAAATAGAGGGGTTACACGTGGCATTAGCACACGGGTCATCATATCCTTTACCACCCAATTACCCTCCCTTTGATCATAGCCTAAAGCGTTCTAACGACCTTAAGATGTATCCTATGCGTGCATTAGCCGTCCCTTTATTTATATAGTCGCGGAGGTATTTAGGACTGCTAGTTCTACAGTAATTAAAAGGAGAAAATTCCAGGCGATAAACAAAACACGTAGGACTGGACCAAAGATAGAACAGTTAAAAGGCTCACATTTTACCTCCACAAATAGAGCAAGCAAGTGCACATCTCAAACAACAAATTTCAGATGTTTCAGAGAGGTCCTAGAACAGGATATCTAGGTGAGCATGACAAGCTGAGAATATGCAGCATTGAGTCAAGGCAAATCGTTAAAGACCTAATCAGTTTGCCTACTGATTTTAAAATCTGTTGAATCTAGGCAGTTCACAAATAAACACAACGTAGTTTCCAGTTTTTATAAGATTTTAATTACCTACAAGCTTGGCTAGGCGGAGATACCCTATAAACATGCTGTCTAATATGTAATCAGGATAAGTTTAAAACAAACAGTTTTGAACTTATTAAGTCCTATAGGCATGCTGGTCTAGGTGCTGAACATTACAAAGCTGGTTTACATACATTTAATCCTAGAACATGATATCTAGGTGTTAGAATTGCTTTTAAACAGGATAGTTACTGATTTATGCGATGTAGACATGGTTTTAAAGCGAATGCAGTAACAGTCCTAAAGCAGGATCTCTAATGCACATAATGAATGAACGGTTTTGTTAAGCAGGATTATAAAAGTAATTGAATAACAGAATTTCTAGGTGATCATGATTATGCAGAAGCAGAATTTCGTAACAAATGAGGTGATGAGCCTACAACATATTTTTTAGTATTCCAAAAAATCCAAAAGCATGGTTTCTAAAGCAAGTAAACATAATAAACCTAAGACATGATTTCTAATACAAGCAAACATAATAAACCTAAAGCATGATTTCTACCCGATTTCCCTCACAAAAATCATATAAGAATCCTCTTCCCTTTTAATAATTTCTCCAATATTTGTTTACAAGGATTATTATTACAGACCATAAATGAATTACATAATGAATAAAAGCTATACTATAGGGAGCATGAAATAGGCCCAAAGTGAACCTGGAAATACCAGGCCTTCAAACAGTCCTAGATGCCATAGTCTCATGATGTCCAATAAGGGTATCCTGGTGCGTCAAAGTTTCCAAGGGCCTCAGGGACCCCCGGGCAATGCTCATACCAAAACCCTTTTAAATAGAAGAGTAGTTATTGTTTAAGACCATATTGAATACTGAAGCAAATAGACATGCTGATTAAAAACACTGAACAAGAGAGGGTGAAACTTAAGCATACTGATCACACCACCAAACGGGGGAGAATAATTAAGTGCCTAAGTAATTAAACTAGTGCAGAAAGAGACGAGGAAGGAGCACATATATTTGGATTTCGGAATGACATTGAAATAGGAACGTACCAGTTAAAGAAGCAAAAGCAGAAAGTAAAGTGAGGAGGGTTCCACAGTCTAGCCTTGGCTTTCAGCCAGCTAGACAAGCAATGAGCACAAGTAGCAGAAAGAGAGATGATAGAAAGTTTGTGTGTGTGTGTTTTTGAAATACTGTTCGTGTGTTTGAGAGGTAGAACAAGAGTGTATATATAGAAGTCGAATAGTGTAAGTAAATAAGGCAAGACAGGTAAATATTATAAATAAGGTAAGGGGAGTAATCAAATAATCAACTAAGTTTGATAGGGATAGAAAATTAGGGGATTGTACCCATAAATAACTCTGATTGAGTTTCAAATAAGGCAACAAGTGGGTTTATCAGTCAATTAGGGTTAGAACCCTTAAATCAAGTAATCTGTTTCACATATAAGGCAATACGGGTAATCAGAGACAAATCAAGGGTCAATTAACCCATAAATAGGCAAGAGACGTAAATTAAGAACCTCGGGATTAAGGAAAACAAACAGAAATCAGTAACTTACATCAGTAAACAAATGAAACCCTAGATAATTAGGCTGATTAGTCAATTATTCAAACAATAACGGATAAGAGTTTAAAATCAAACAATGAATAGTGAGACAATTGAACCAGAAACATAATCATGCGAGAAAGATTAAACAAAACATATGGATCTTAGAAAACCTTTTGCGAAGCCAAAACCCTAATTTGAAAAATACTTGAAGTTGATTAACAGTGGGAAAATCAGAGGACCCTTAAAGAAAATAGACATGGAAACTTGAAACACTTCAAATATGCAGAGATTGGGACAACTAATAACAAGGAAACCAAAAACCCTTCGTAACACAGTGCTAAAAATCGGTTAACAGTAGAGAAATAAGAGAATCTTAAAGAAAAATCAGTGATGAACTCAGAATCGTTCCAGATCTAATAAGATCTGGACAGATTCAAGTCTAAGCATTTGGGTTTTGAAGAAAAAGGAAACGGTAAAGAGAATCTGGCCTTGAACCAGAGATTTGCACCGTAAAACATCGATAGAAAAGCACTCACAGACCATAGATAGACTCTCAAAGAGTCTTGGACAAGATCTAGGCTAAATCTCTTCGAGATATTTCCATGAGATCGCAAGAACGAGCAACAAGGAGACGTAGGAGACAAGTAGAAGTCTCAAACAGCCATGGAAATTCATGGATCGAATAGGAATCAAAAGGATTAGGGCTGGTTTTGGGCGGCGGCGGCTAGGGTTAGGATTAGGTCTCAGAGAGACGGAGAGGATTAGGGATTCTAGGGCAGCTGTTTGGTAAGGATGAATTAGGTTAGGAGGTCATTCAGGTTAAAAATGGTAAGAGTGAACGGTGGCCGTTGATCTCTGCGATCAACGGCTAGGATTGAAAGGTTTGGGGGCCGGGTTTTAATTCGATTTGGGCCCGGTCTTAGTGGGTTAGGGATTTGGGGTTGAAATTGGGCCATTTAATTAGGCTAGGCCCAAAAATAAAGGGATATTTGTTAAATACCCATTTAGTTGCTAAATGTTTTTTGAAAATAGTTAATAGATTATAATAAATGATTTTCATGCCTATAAATGTTTTAAAATAATTACTTAATATTTAAAAAAATGTAAAAGGTTATTTTCTGGTAAAATAATGTAATAATGTATGCATGGGCTATAATTGCAAAGTAATTGCAATTATAACCCAAAAAAATGCAAATTTGGCTATTTGTGAAATAATTAAAACTTAATACGAATGCAAAATGATAAAATCAAGTCACAAAAATTATTATAAAATCATTTGTGATGCAATCAGTGATTGTTTATATAAATAAGATACTGGGATAAATTAATTAAAATCTTTAAAAATGAAAAAATTATGGAAAAATATTAATTGATGCTAATGCATAGTTTTGAAAATATTATAGGGCAAAATTGGGTATCAACAAACTCCGAGCACAGCAGCACCGGAAATGGCTCCTCGAGCCGAACAAGTACCAGAAAGATCAAGTAACAACGGGTCAGCAGCCGATCCCGCTATCATAAAGATGCTCGAGGACCTCACAAAGAGGATTGAATCGGGCGAATAGAAGATAGAAGCCAATGACAAAAAGGTGGAGACCTACAATTCAAGGGTCGATCAGATCCCAGGCGCACCCCCAATTCTAAAGGGTGTAGATTCAATAAATTTGCACCAGAGCCATTCCCGTCAAATGCTGCTCCAAAGCCCATCCCGAAGAAATTCAGAATGCCTGATCTCCAGAAGTACAATGGAACATCGGACCCCAATGAGCACATCACTGCTTACACTTGTGCTGTAAAGAGGAATGACATGAAGGACGACGAGATTGAATCCGTCCTATTGAATAAATTCGGAGAAACACTTTCAAAAGGGGCCATGATGTGGTATCACAACCTAGCCTCGAACTCAATAGAGTCATTTGCCATGCTGGCAGATTCTTTTATAAAGGCACACTTCGGTGCCATTAAAGTTGCTACAAGAAAATCCGACGTCTTCAAGATCAAACAAAGAGAAAACAAGATGCTGCGGGAGTTTGTATCTCGCTTCCAAATGGAGTGAATGGAATTACCACCAGTCTCTGATGACTAGGTAGTGCAGGCCTTCACCCAAGGTTTGAACGAATGAAGCTCGGTAGCTTCAAAGCAACTAAAGCAGAACTTGGTAGAATATCCCGCCGTGACTTGGTAGGATGCCCACAACCGATATCAGTCAAAGATTAGGGTCGAGGACGACCAACTAGGAGCCCCTTCGGGCTCCGTATATCCTAGCAGGCTCTTGGCAAAGGAACCAAGACCAAACAAGGAAAGGTATGAACCATACACTGAAGATCTAAGAAACGCCCCAAGGCGCAATATACCCTGAAATGACCGAGGACCGACCGAGGTCAGAATCCTCGGGGACTCGTGAGTAGAGCCGGATTTGACAGACATACAGGACCGACGGAGGCACCCCGATTGTCCGAATACAACTTCAGCATTGATGTTTCGGACATCGTCTCTGCCATCGGTAATATCAGAGACACCAGGTGGCCAAAACCCGTACAATCAGATCCGTCACAAAGGAACCCCAACCTGGTGTGCGAGTTTCACGGCACACACATTCATGGGACCGAAGATTGCAGATAGCTCCGAGAAGAAGTAGCCTGACTAATCAGCAAAGGGCATCTCCGAGAGTTCCTCTGCGACCGAGCCAAAAATCAATTTCGGGAAAGAGAGGCGAACAGGAAAAATGAAACAGAATAACCACAACATGTCATCCACATGATTGTTGGGGGAGTCGACATCTTACAGGAACCCATTGTCAAACGAACAAAAATATCCATCATCAGGGAAAAGCGAACTCGAGGTTACATACCCAAGGACGCTCTCACATTCAGTGATGAGGACATCGAGACCCTGTCTCAGCCTCATAACGACGCACTGGTAATCTCTTTTCTTGTGAATACATTTCAAATTAAACGTGTACTTGTGGATCCAGGTAGTTCGGCCAACATTATCAGGTCGAGTATGGTGGAGCGGCTCGGACTGCTCGACCAAATCATGCCCGCTTCCCAAGTCCTCAATGGATTCAAATGGCGAGCGAGATGACGAAAGGGGAAATTACCCTCCCGGTCAACGTGGCCGGCACAACCCAAAATGCCAAGTTTCATGTCATCGAAGGAGACATGAGAGACAATTCCTTACTCGGAAGGCCATGGATACACTGCATGAGAGCAGTACTGTCAACCTTTCATCAAATGATGAAGCTTCCAACAAAGGATGAAATAAAACCGTATACGGGGAGCATCATGCAGCGAGAGAGATGTTCGCGGTGCACGACGTGGCACCGGCATCGACACCTTCAACATCGAAGGAGCCAAAGGATGAGCAAACAACAAAGTAGCAAGCGCGAACCGCATTCTCGGCTGTACCCGAGTCAATTAGCAAAGGACCGTACCGCGTCCCAAGAGCAATCATTTAAAGAATATCGAGGCTCGAAACGCCATCACTACTAAGGTATAACCGTCTCCCTTTTTTATTTACGTATTATACTAACCTATATGCAGAAGTCCGGTTAGAACAATCTAAGCACTCCCCCGCTTGAAGACTTTAGGTTTTAAAGCATGCGTTGCACTCTTTTCCTTCGATCGAATTTTATCCCAAGAAGGGTTTTAACGGCAAGGTTTTTAACGAGGCAACATCTATATGCTACCTAAGGAGAACTTAAACAAGTACTCAAGGCTTCTCTTCAATCAACCTCGAATACTGGGGGGCATCCCCCCAGGAGACCACCCCCTCGAAGAAGTCAAGACGAGCCAAAAAGGGTCTCAATAGGAAAATGATGTATCGGGACAAACGGTCGAATGAACCGTGTCCGCATAGAATAATTGAACCCTTGACGACGAAAACATGTATACTTGTGCCAAGCAATCAAGGAATATTTTTCCATCAAAACACTTTGCGCTTCAAAAACATCCGCTATTTTTTCAAGAAACGGCTCCAGAGCCAGAAATTTCCCAAACACTCGGGGACTGACATAAAAAACTCAAAGTCGTAAGACCTCCGGGCCGGAAACATCGAGCTCGTAAGCCCTTGATGAGGGAACATCAAAATATACAAAGAACGGCTCTAGAGCCAAAAACCCTCGACGTCTCGGGGACTATCACCGACGGTCGCCCCATCGAGGTATCAAGAACCCGAGGCAATAAGACACCATGCGGGCAACCTCGAGACCAAAAGCCCTCCGCGTGGCAATGTTGGAAAATGTAAGACCTCCACGAGGCGTTATCAACAGTGTAAGACTTCCATAAAGCAATGCCGAATCCGTAAGACCTCAAGCCAGGCGTGAATTATACTTGAACCAAGTAATCTATCTGTAAGACCTCATGCCAGGCGTGAATTATACTTGTACCAAGTAATCTATCTGTAAGACCTCAAGCTAGGCATGAATCATATTTGTACCAAGTAACCTATCTGTAAGACCTCCAGTAAGGCATGTTCAAATTTATAAGACCTTACAAAAGGCATAATCCCAATCTTAAAGTTAAGGCTATATATTCGAACTTGTAAGACCCCTAAAAAGGCATACCCTCGATATAGATGCCGAAACTACTTCACTCGGGGACTAAAAGGCTACGGCCAAATACAATGACTACGATCATAAGGCTGTACCATCCAAACTTACGCGACTCGGGGACGCTCGACCGTCGCCATAAAATCACAGGCCTTAAATTAATTCGAAAATAATTCGAAAAGTATCGGCTAATTGGGCTACCCTCGGCATAAGCAAAGGAGCTTTGATCACATCATCTCCAAACAATAAAAAGGCTTCGAAACAATTCAGCCATCGAGCGAAACCTCCCGAGGTGCTCGTCTATCGTCACCTTACGGCTCGCAATCGAGGTTCTTATCGAAACGTCGAAGAGTCGGACGAACACAAAAAAATTCAACGAGGGAAAAATAAAGCCTATATTAGAGGTCGTACCGACCCTATGCGTAAGAGCCACTGTCGCCATCCTAAATTAAAAGGTCGTACCGACCCCACGCGTAAGAGCCACTATCGCCAGCCTAAATTAAAAGGTCGTACCGACCCTATGCGTAAGAGCCGATGTCGCCAGCTTAAATCAAAAGGTCGTACTGACCCAATGCGTAAGAGCCACTATCGCCAGCTTAAACTAAAGGTCGTACCGGCCTAATGCGTAAGAGCCACTATCGCCAGCTTAAACCAAAAGGTCGTGTCGACCCAATATGTAAGAGTCACTGTCGCCAGCTTAAATTAAAGGTCGTACCAGCCCAGCGCGTAAGAGCCTAAGCGCCAGCCTATATTAAAGGTCGTACCAACCCAATGCGCAAGAGCCTAAGAGCCAGCTCAAAATTCAAAAGCCTAACAAGCCTCAGGGCCGGTTTATAAACCTAAGGGTTTTTCACTTCGAAGTCCAGTTCATCTGGCTAATCATTGACAAACGTTAAAATACAAGACAAAGAAAGTCGCACACAAGCAAAGAGAAATTCATGAAAGCAGAAAATCGAAAGGCTACCTTTTATACATATATGTGAAAAATACAAAGCTCCATTTACAATGTTCTCTAAGAGCATTATACACAGAATCAGAAAAGCAAAGCCTAGTCTACATTCCCCTCGGGGACTGTGGCCTCTTCCTCATTATCTTCGGCATCGGACAAGAGGAGCTTGGCGTCGTATTTATCCGCCTTCGCCTGCGCTATCTCTTCCGAGAGATCGAAGCCCCTAGCGTGGATCTCCTCGAGAGTTTCCCTCCGAGATCTACATCGGGCATATTCATTACTTCTGCTCTCCCGATCGGAAGGCCCTCTCAACTCAGCTCGAGCATCGGCAACATCTTTTAAATAGACGGCCACTTTCTTATCAGCCTTAGCTCTAATCCCTTCAGCTTCAGCCCGAGCATCCATGACCACGGCCTTCATCTTCAAAAGGTCAGATTCGAGCCTTGCAATCATGTTCGTTTGGACCAAGCTGTTTTCACGAGCATTTCGGAGTTGCACCTCGAGGGCAGAAGCCTTGGCCAAAGCATTCTTCTTAGCCGCAACTCGGGCATCTGCTTGAGCCTCTAGCTCAGTACACTCATGCTTGGCCTTACCAACTTCACCCTAAAGGCGTTCCAGGTCTTCCATCTTCCTCCTTAACTGAAGTATCAAAATGTTAATCTCCGAGGGAAGGAGAAGAAACGTGCATCCCCTCGAAACAAAGGTTACCTGTCTTTCGAGGTAGCTTTCGTAATTCCGACTTCGGCTCGCTTCGTACCGAAGGTATACCAACTCCTTTGCGCTTCTCTCGCAAAGAAGCCTGAGGGATTTCTCCTCGTCCAAGGCTTTCCGCAGCCTGGCGTCACGGTAGAGCAGCTTGGACTTGAGCCTGTCAAAGGCCTATGAAAAAGAAGCTCAATGAGAAAATTAAAATGCAAAATCAAAAATACCAACAAAGTCAACCAAAGCTCACCACAGAACAAAGCCGTTGAGCCTCCTTAAAGGTTGAGCATGCATCTACTGGCCTGGTTTCACCGGCCCTAGTTGAACCGATCTCGGTGGGGACATGGTCGCTCGAGACCCCGCTTGATTCGGGCGGCCCCTGGCCTCGAACATCCCTCGAAGTACCTTCGTTAGGAGATGAAGACGACAACATAAAACCTGTATCCCTCGAAGTACCTTCGACGGGAAAAGAAGACGGCGGCAAAGGAGGAGCCATTCTTCCGAGGCTAGAAGCCTCGGTTACTGCAAGCTCAGCCGATACATCTCCTTTGAGCCTCCGAGCAGGGCTTGCCTTACTATGAGCATCTTCGTCATTCGAATATCCCTTCCGTTTATTATCATTCCTCGACCCCGAAGCTGACGATCTTTCCTCCTCTCCAAGGGGGCACAGTCTCGTCTCAGAAAATTCTCCAATGCCTGCGGTGACAGAGTTAATAAACATAAAAGAGAGTACATTTCGAAGAAAATATGCCACGCAGCACGTACCACGGTGTTTGGCCTCCCATCTACCTTTGGACAGATCTGGCCACCTACGCTCATCGTAAGTTGAGCAAGCTGCCAGTTTCCGAGTCCAATCCGCCAGATCGGGGACCTCGTGTGGCAGCTACGGGATCGCTGTAGGGAAGGAAAGGAAAATATCTTTATGGAGTCTGCCTCCACCATGAACGAAATGATAACAACACAAGTGTACCACTTACGTGTGAAATTCCATTTCTAAGGAAATGGCAGAAACACTGCAGGGATAATATCGACAGTCTGCACTCGGACAAATCGACTCATCCACCCTCGGTCCCCGTCTTCTTTAGTACTGGCAATAAAGGGCCGGGTGGATCGACGTCGTTGAGTAATCAAGACTCGATAATGCAAGGGTCAATACAATATGATAAGATGGCCGAGGGTGAACTTGAGCCGGGCTTTATCCACAAAATACCTTATCATCAACACTATCCTCCAAAACGACGGGTGAACCTGTGCTAGGGTAACCTGATATCTTCTACAAAACTCGAGCACGACCCTATTGAGAGGGCCCAGTGTAAAAGGGGTACGTGTATACATTCAAAAACCCCTCGACGTGGGCTATGATGCTCTCTTTCGAGGAAGGTACCTGCATTACCACCTTTTCTCCCCATCCGTAGTCTTTCCTGACTGCCTCAAGGTGTTCCTCCCCTATTTATGAGACAAACCTCGATGCATGCTCCCAATGGCCCTGAACATTGGGAGGTATCTCTAACGTAAAGTCCCTCCTCGAGATAAAGCACCTCAAAGTTAGCTCACCGGACGTCGGCGGTGTACCACCGACCGAACGCGAAGCAGAGGCGGAACTCCCCTCTCCTTGGTGAACAGATTTGGACGTACCAGCCATGGCTATGGTAA
The DNA here is from genome assembly GCF_001879085.1 of Nicotiana attenuata. Classification (NCBI taxonomy): domain Eukaryota; kingdom Viridiplantae; phylum Streptophyta; class Magnoliopsida; order Solanales; family Solanaceae; genus Nicotiana; species Nicotiana attenuata. The sequence continues at coordinate 28,133 of NW_017671305.1, read as the reverse complement.
AATAAAAAAAGGAACATGAAGACTTGGGCCAAAGTTTTGAGTTGAAATGGTAAAAGAAGCGGCGCAAGGAAGAAGGGCTCTATAAAAGGGATAGTTACTCAAAAGTAGCGGCTTCCTCAGATAAGAAGAAAGCAAATACATATATAGGGCAAGCGATGACTATTCGCCTATTCTGAAGGCCAATTAATTCTGACCATGTCAGTGCACTTCTGGGGAAGTGTACCGGTGGGACCACCCCGATCACTTCGCAACCGTGCCATACAAATAACCCCGTCATACAGCATTCTAGGTGTCAAGATTCCCATATCGATCTAGCCTTGAGATGGTACCCGATCTCGAGGATATCTGCCACTACAAAATGAGCCCTGAAAAGAACTAATAGTCTAGCCTCGAGATGGTGCCCGACCTCGAGGATCTCGGTTACTCCGAGTATGGGCTCTAAAAGAGCCGACATCAAGATTCAACAAACTAGCTTTACATAAGCACTGAAAAATAAATTTGAAGACTTAGGACAAAAGGATCTCTTTGCATTCTCAAAAAATTCATTTACAGAATGTGCCTTTACAAAACTCCCCCGAGGAGCCCATACACAAAAGGAAGAAATGAAGGAGCAGAAAGGACGACGTGAGACTATTCCTCACCCTCGCTACCGTTTGAATCACTTCCAGAGTCCTCATCTAAATTAGTTGAAGGAGCTGATCTTTCCTCCAAGGCTCTGGCTTTCTTGATCGCAAAAGAGAGATCGACACCTTCGATGCTTGCTTCCTCGAAGGCCTGCCTTCGAGCTTGCAGACGATCATAAGCAACGACCCGGGTCAACTTCTGCTCGGCCTTCTCAGATATCTCCCTAGCTCGAGCATTTGTAGTGGCAGCATCTCTCTTGTATGAGGACGCATCTTCTTCGGCTCCTGCCTTGGCCGCAGATAATGCAGTGATCTCTTTCTTAGCACTTAGAAGAAGATCCTGGGTCGAGGCCAACTCTCCCCGAAAAAGATCTCTGTCCGAGGTCGCAATCTTATTTTGCCTCCTAAGCTCGAGGATCTCCGTGTCCTTGGCTACAACCTCTTCCCAAAGTTGCCCCACCAGGGCATCCTTTTGCCCAATCTGCAAAAGCGAAATAAGATAGTAATCATCAAGTTATAAGAATGAAAAAGATAAGCATGAGAATACCGTGTTACCTGCTCGGCCAAGCTAGTCCGTTCCTGGTGCACCCCCTCCAGACTTGCCCGAAGCTCACCCAACTCCTCTTCCTTTCGGGCGGATGAAGCCTTCAACTTATTTAGCTCCGAGGTGAGCTTCTCGAGTTCCTACTCGCGGCATGAAAGCTCGTCGTGGAGCTTAGAAGGCATGGTCATACAACTCCTTGACCTATGAAAAAAGCATAAAAAATGAGAAGACAAGGGAAAAACTTGAAGCGCAAACGGTATGTCGAGAATATTACCTGGTGTTGAAGCTTCTTAGCCTCCTCGAGAGCGACGGGGGCATCAAGGTCCGTATCCACGTCGATGCCAGTGAAGTAGTCTCCGAGCATATCTTCCCCTCCATGAGAGACCCTCACATCGGCGGCATCCAGGTCCTGTGCATCCCGGATTTCCCTCGGTGAAAATGAAGGGCCCAAATTAAAGCCACCCAGAGCATCAATTTCTCTAAGGGTCTCATTTTACCCCCAAGAAGCTTCGGGTTCAGGCCCTCTGGAATCGCCAGCCGACGGATCATCAGCACGGATTGTACCGTGTCTGACTTGAAACTCAGGGACTGTGCTCGAACCCTCCTCGAGGGTCTCCTTATCACGGGTTTACTCCTCATCAGCCATCCCCGACTAGGCGACCTTGCGTCCAACAGCCTGTGAAGCATTTGCACCCCGTCTCGCCCTTTGTAACAAAGGGCGATCATCATCATCATCACCTTCATCTTCGGTGCGGGGGCTTGCCACAACAGCCGAAGTCGAGACCGTGGCGTCGGCCCGAGGCCTGCGAGCTTTAGATTCCTCTGATTTGGGAGACTCGACCGATGCCTCCTTCTTTCTCTTCTTACCCTTGCCGGGTTTTGAGGTCCCTTCTTCACCATGGGAAGACGGTCTCATCGACACACCTTCCACGAGGCCTACACAAGCACAATGTATCAAGCTCACAATCACAACAGATACACATAAGGAACCTGGTAAAGATGGCAATAAGAAGCATACCGTGGTTCTTGGCCTGCCACCGCGTCTTGGCCAAATCGCGCCAAGCACGCTTGCTGTAAGGGAAAGCGGAGTCCAATTGTCTGATCCATCCTGAAAGGTTCTGAACCGCGCCGGATACCAAGAGGTAGCTACATAATCAAAAGAAGATCATTTTTAGAAGAAGAAGAAGGGGCAATAAAACGTGCTCGAGGCAGGGGCACTTACGTTTCATATTCCATTGTTCAGGGAATGGCATCCTGTTAGCCAGGATGTTGTCCGAGGTCCTCAATCTAACAAACCGGCTCATCCACCCCCGTCCTTGTCCTCGTCGATACTCGAAAAGAACGACTTCGTGGATCGAGGATGAAGCTTGATCAAACCTCGAAAGAGACGGGGGCTATATAATCTCACCAAGTGATTGAGGGTGAAGGTCATACCCTCGACTCGGTTGGAAAAATATCGGAGCATGTAAACGATCCTCCAGAAAAAAGGATAGATCTGATAGAGTGTCACTCAGTACTCACGACAAAAGTCGAGAATCACCGGATCTATCGACGGGGAGGAAGGATATGAAGAATCTACAGGACCTAGGGTAAAGGGGTATGCGTATACACTGAGGAAGCCAGCTTTGTGGTCTACTATGGTTTTCTCAGGATTGGAAATCTCTACTAGAACTGCCTCCCCCATCGGCAGTCTTTCTTCACTCTGTTCGTATTGGTCACCATGCTGATGTACCGAGATATGTGCTCACATCGGCCTGGTGTAGAGGGGGGATTTTCGATGGAAAAATCGGAGACCATCTCGAATTGGCCGGGAGTACATTGCTCGATAGTTGGGGTTACTTTTGGTTTGCCCCTAGATGGGCGAGACGAAGAAGTGGTGCCCTCTTTCTGAGGTACCGTTCTAGAGGTTCTAGCCATAATTATAAAGAAGGTTTCTAAGTAAGCGGATGAAGAGGCAAGCACAGAAGGGAGATGAATGCAGAAAATGACGAACTTAGCCCTGGAAACTTGAAGATATTGTAAAAGTATGAATGAAAAACGGTTGAACTTAGCCCTCGAGGGTTCTCAATGTTCAACCTCGGGGCAGTGCAAATCGGTGGCTATGATGGACAAACGGGAAATTCCCAAGGCGCATGATTAAAGCTGACCAAGTCTATTAGGCTAGTACAAGCCCGTACCGTGGCATTAAATGGCTGTACCAACCGTGTGTCGTTGTAATAAATGCATCAGTACTGTGTTGGGATTCCTCCTCCTATATAAGGGTATCATTGTCATTTTTTGCACACATGATATTCAATACAAGAACAAGAACATTCTCTGCTTTCTAACTTAAACATATTCTCCCTTGAGTTTATTGCTTATATCTATTACATTGCTTACATTCATTGCGTTTCATTGATTGTTCTCCATTTATTACTCATCATTGATCATAAAGAGCCCTCATCAAATCTCTTAGAACTGTTAATCCTTCATCGGCTACCCGCAGCCTAACGCTTTAGCTCGACCTCGAGGCCCATTACAAGCTAGCTCGAGGCCCCGATTCTCGGCAACTCGGTTTGAATAGCGTTCTGTTTCAAGCTTTTACCTTATTCTCTGGTCTCACACTTAGCATCTATTGCCTAACAACTAGCATTAAAATAAATCACGTATTTCTAGAACCACAAAATCAAATCTAATTGTAATTACCATTTTCAAGGTAAACAATTAAGAACAAAATGGATTCGTCTTGTAATGTGGGTACCAAAGAAAAGGTTTACAGGCTCAAATGGGCTAACAAAGGATAATATTTATCACTTGTAGGCAAACAGACTTAAGGATCAATCAAAGAAATGCCTATATCATTTCCTAAACTCACAAGACTTAACCATTTCGCTTCAATTCACACACGGGGTAAGTTATAAACTAACAAGGGATGGCACAGAGTACAACCAAAATATCACCTCACATAATGCACATGACTTATTCAGGACGGCTCAGACTCGACTCTCAAGTTAAAGCAACTAGCACAGTCATAATATAATTCACACATAGGATGTACATAATAGGAGTCAAAAGATGAGCCCAAGTATCAGAATAAGTCACATATACTCTCAAGGCATACAGTCACAAGACTCAAGAAGAAAGTACTCAGCACTAATTCTCTAGCTCTAAGCCCCAACATTAAACATATCAAAAAGCATAGAGACTCAAGTTCTTCCCATTCCATTATCAATTCAAAAAGAAAAACAATGATTTTTTTTGTATTTTTTTTGGACTTTAAATCCTCAAGAAAACTGTTTAGGAAGTCCATCGTCGAGAAAAGTCCATTTTTTTTAGGATTGAATCGATGTTTATGAATTTCGATGGCTCGAGAAGAGATGATCTCCGGAGAGGTTTAAAGTTAGTAGCGGTCTATTGGCTCAAGAGCTACTGAGTTAGATTTTTTATCTAAGGCATCAGCTGAGCGGTGAAGAGTGATGAAGGACACGTGGAAAGTGTCATGCNTAATTTACTAGACATATTCTCCCTAACTACGTTAGCTGGCACAATCTTACCGCTCACTATGACCACGTCAAGACTTTGTTATTCCTAAACCCACCTTTAAACCTGCCGTACTCATTCCTCATATATGTTAGAAGTGAAATTGTTTAAAAACTACCTAAATATATAACCTTTCCCAAGAAATACGTAATAAATAGGCACAGTCAATTGATGGTCATTCAATCAGTAGAAATAAGCATGTAGTTGAACAAGTAAAGAAATCCAAAAGGCTAAATTATATTCAAACTTACAAGAATTCATCCTCCAAAAGGTTCCATCAAAAACCTAAATAATAAATTAGCTACGCATAGTAGTATGTGAAAATACAATACTAAATTCATAACCAACAATAGAAAACAGGAAGAAGAAAGGAAAAACTCGTGGTTGAATCTTCCTCCTTGCTCCTAGTGTATTCTTGCCTCCATAGGTGTAGTGTAACCCTAAAGTAGTATCTCCTCCTCCAAAATTACGTTTTAGGAAGTATTTATATGAGCTAGGTAGGGTGGAGGGACGTCCAAGGCAATCTAAAATCGGATGGGAGAATTGGAGGGCGCGTCGACCTTCGCGCAGCGTGTGACCATAACGCGGACTTAGATTTTGCAATTTTTCAGTGCGCGAAGCGATCCGTGCCTTCATTTTTCTCCTTTTTCTCATCTATTTTCATGCCACGCACGAGATTGGACGAGCTCCCAATTCATTCCATCTCTTCCTTTTTGTGCCAAATTGTCCTCTTTTGATCATTTATCATCCAAACTCGTTTCTACACATAAGAAACACATAATGGGCATATTTCACTTCAAAAATCACGTAAACTCGCGCAACTTATACAAGAATTATGCAAATATACACAAAAATATGCATTTTTCATCATTTATCAGTGGTAATCAGGATTTGCCATAAAATAGGGCAATCGCCAGAAACTTTCATATGGTGATCACAAAAATTTATAAAAATATGACAGTTGCTAAAAATATTCATAGCAGTCGCCAGAAATTTTCATATAGTGATCACCATGATTTGTCACAAAACTTGGCAATCATCAGAATTTTTCATATGAAAATATTATGACAGTGTGTTTCAAATTCTGACAGCAGAACTATTTAAATAAAATTTTCTTAAAGGGATCAAAATACTAATGATCGTTCTAAAAAGGTACTTCTAGTGTAATTTCTTGTTTTTCTTTTTCTTGGGCCAGGCTTTTGTGAGTTTCTGATTCTTGGCTGTAAAGAGTCAACTTGAAGAGCCACCTACCCAACTGCTTAAATAAAAATAGCTAAAAGACGTATACTCCCCCATTGTAATTTATGTTAATCTATTTGACTAGGTACGGAGTGTAAGAAAGAAATGAATACTTTTAAAACTCATAGTCCTTAAATAAGCCATAATATTGTTGTGCAATAATTCTTTTATAACTTGTGTTCAACATGCCAAAATATTTGTATTCTTATAAAAACTTCTCATTAAGGGTGAATTGAAAGTTTAAGTTAAATTATTTTCAAATCTAAACAGAGGTCATTTTTTTCCGAATATATATATATATATATATATATATAGAGAGAGAGAGAGAGAGAGAGAGAGAGAGATAAAACTTGGCGAATGAGGGCTTTATTCTATTCAGAGATGTAGTAGAAGGAAGGTGTAGCTTGTAGTTGTGGATGGTTTGAGTTAGTTTGTTCCTAAAGTTTGGGGATGTCCAACTCTAGAGGTTTTGATTGTCTGCAATTATTCTTTTTTCCTGATAATAAAAAAAAATTAATTATAAAAAATATGTATATAACCGTATATAATTAGTGTATAATTTGTATATATGGCTAGAAAAAGTAAATGGTAAATTTAGCCAGCTATTTGTGTAAAGATCCCAAAATGATTCTTGGCTATAATTTGCACAATTGTGATGTTTACTCCATCTAAATGATTTTGTTCAGATTTCGACTATTCTGTGCATATTAATTTTTGGAATTTTTACCTCCTATAGAAAACCTTTACACCTTATTTATTATAAATAAATACCGTTTTATAAAATTATATCCTATAGCTACCTTTAGGGTTTTATAGCAAATTATCTATTTATGGTCACTTCCTACTGTTAAGCCATTAAATACGCTGTGAAATAGTTTTCTCTCTCATACGTTCTATTCTCTCTCTCCCAATAACACCGGTATTGTACACAATTTCGTTAAACCCACGTTCTCTCTCCACTATCTCTCTCCCAACCTAGTATCTTCCCCACGAATACAACCTCCATTATCAACTGATTCATCTCCATTCTGTCTCTCAATTTTCAAAATTGTTTGCCCTAAAGAATTCCAAGCTGCCTGCACTTGATCCTCCTGACTAGATGTGTCTGTCACGACCCCAAACCCGGTCGTGATAGCGCCCAACAATATTGCTAGGCAAGCCAGACCACAATCGTTCCCAAATTAACCGTAAACCTCAAACCGACAATCTAAAGAGATTATAATAGTTTTAGAATAATAATCCAATATTTATAATAGGATAATACTGAGAAAAATACGAAGTCTGATAAAACGCTCCCAAAGACCTGGGGTCACGAGTCTAGAGCCTCTAAAACGATCTGAATAACAATATCTGAACGAAAATACTCAAGTCTGGAAATGTACATATAAATAAAACTGAAATAGGAAGAGTAGTCAGGTCCTGCGAACGTCAAGCAGCTACCTCAACAACTCTGATAAGCTCTGGGAAACAAAGACTGCTCAGCTAAGCCTCCGGTGTACCTGAATCTGCACACAAGGTGCAGGGAGTAGGGGTGAGTACTACCGACTCAGTGAGTAATAAGCATATAAAATGTCTGGAGATAAGAAATCCACGAAATGCCACAAAGTAAAGCTAAAACTAACAGTCCAACACCTGACTACGAACTAACAGCAAAACAACTCCAAATATATCAGTCAAGTATAATGTAGAGATGCAATGCAATGCACATGACCGCTACGGCGCATAGCCCGATCCATTTAACGTCAACGGCGCTCACTGGGGGTGTGTACAGACTCCGGAGGGGCTACTTCAGCCCAAGCGCAATATAATCATACCATTCACTGCGGCGTGCAGCCCGATCCATACTCAGTCCACAATATGCATATGAGTCACGTAACAGATTTAATTAATTTCCCAATTTCCAATTTATTAAGAAGAATACACTTTAGATATTTAACTTCAGGAAAAGTGACTTAGCGTTTCATAACAGTGATTAAACACAGGACTGAGATCAATGATTATACAAAGCATGCTATCACAATGACATTCATCCTCTAAGGATGCTACAGATCGGCACAAGGCCCCAAACACGGCAATAAGCCCAGATATATTCAATACAGGGTGCGTATCAGTCGCCAATATAGAAACATTCTTGTTCGGGATGGACCAAGTCACAATCCCCAGTCATAACCAATCCCGCACCTGCCATGGGGTGCGAGTCACGCCCTACAATAGCGTCACAATGTGATAAGCCGGGGTTTCAAACCCTCAGGCCTTCATATACACCAACTACTCACCTCTAACCGGCCGTAGAATGGTCCGCAATGCCTTTTCCTTTCGTATCAACCTCCTCGCGCGTCGAATCTAGTCAAAATCACAACGAATACATAAATATGGGTTAAAGAAACATAACCCAATCAAAAATACTCGAAAAGTACTAAAATTCACGAAGTTGGTAAAACCCGAGCCCGGGCCTACTTCTCAAAAAATTCAGAAAATTGCACCAACAGATTCCTCGTCTCGCCACAAGTCCGTGCATATAAAGTTTACCAAAATCGGAGCTCGTTTGACCCTCCAAATTCTATTTTTACATCACAGCTTTCCAAGCCCTAGCTTGACCCGTTTTTGATGAATTTTCTACAATTTACATGTAATTTCTACAATAAATTCGAATATTTAGGCCAAGGAACTTACCTCCAAGTGATTCTCAGTCAAAATCCTCGAATTTCCTTGTTCAAAGCTCTTAAGAACGTCAACAATGGAGGAAAAATATGAAAGGGTCGCGGATGAAATATTATTTTAAAACCCTTCTGTCGCCCNGAAGGAAGGTGTAGCTTGTAGTTGTGGATGGTTTGAGTTAGTTTGTTCCTAAAGTTTGGGGATGTCCAACTCTAGAGGTTTTGATTGTCTGCAATTATTCTTTTTTCCTGATAACAAAAAAAAAAACTTAATTATAAAAAAATATGTATATAACCGTATATAATTAGTGTATAATTTGTATATATGGCTAGAAAAAGTAAATGGTAAATTTAGCGAGCTATTTGTGTAAAGATCCCAAAATGATTCTTGGCTATAATTTGCACAATTGTGATGTTTACTCCATCTAAATGATTTTGTTCAGATTTCGACTATTCTGTGCATATTAATTTTTGGAATTTTTACCTCCTATAGAAAACCTTTACACCTTATTTATTATAAATAAATACCGTTTTATAAAATTATATCCTATAGCTACCTATAGGGTTTTATAGCAAATTATCTATTTATGGTCACTTCCTACTGTTAAGCCATTAAATACGCTGTGAAATAGTTTTCTCTCTCATACGTTCTATCCTCTCTCTCCCAATAATACCGGTATTGTACACAATTTCGTTAAACCCACGTTCTCTCTCCCAACCTAGTATCTTCCCCACGAATACAACCTCCATTATCAACTGATTCATCTCCATTCTGCCTCTCAATTTTCAAAATTGTTTGCCCTAAAGAATTCCAAGCTGCCTGCACTTGATCCTCCTGACTAGATGTGTCATGAATCTTTTATTACATCTAGCGAACAAAATCTGAAGGAAATCCAAGCCGCGCGCATCGTCGTTTAATCCCATCATCAACTTTTTCATAATCTACTAGGAGAATATAGAAGGGACACAACAAACTGCAACAATTTAACACGCCTGCTTGGCTACGGCAAGTTGCAACAAACGCTCAAGTGGAACATGTATTTGCAGGTTCAGCAGCAAATACAGTTGCGGAGTGACACATCGAAACAAGCCCAATTTGAGAAATTTTCGAAAGAATCAACACTTTCACTGTTTGTTTTTAGATGTATTTAAATGTATTTAGATGTATTTAGATGACTTTCACTGTTGTACTTATGAATGTGTTATGTATTTCAAATACACATCTGTATTTTATTGATAAAGTTATTATAGTGACTTTCACAGTTTGTTTTTAGATGTATTTAGTTGTATTTAAATGTATTCACAAGACTTCCACTGTTGTACTATGAATATGTTATTTATTCCATATACATGTATTCATCTAAAATGAGTACATGTTTTGAAATCTAAAGAACGATAGAAACAGAAAAAGGAGGGATTGAAAATCTAGAGATTGTTCTGTTTTGTGGTCTTTTTTGGCTGGGAAATCTTTTCATTAACGTGAAATACAGATTGTGCGTGTTATAATTGAGTTAGTTGAGTTATATTAGGAGTCTATCGCGTTAATTGATTTACTTACCGTTTTAAACAGCTGAAAAGACCATTTTTATGCAGTTTACGTTATTATTCACAAATACAACTCGCGAATACAGTCGAATACAATCGAATACAACTGTTGATTAGCTGGATTCCCCTGTTTCACGCCGAGTTCAGCTTAAATACATCGAATACACTCTATAACAACTAAAAACATAGCTATAGCAAGTAATTTAGTAAATAGTAGTTATAGCTAGCTAATAACCACTAAACAATAGTGGTTTATGAAAATTTCTATTACTTTTTTCTCTTTGATTGTTTCATCTATGATAGGACAGAGTTGAGATTTGAGAAGTTACATTTGCAGCGGTAAAGTTCGAGTTCAAACTATCTACTAATTGGACCTTTTTCATTTATTTTTTTTCCCTGACTTTTTCACTTCCTTGTTAACTACTATGTGAAATAAAAAAGGAATTCAACTGTTTTTTCTTTCGCACGAATAAAATTTTTTCTATCCCCATATACCTTTAGATTAAAAAAGTCGATTCTACTATTACTGTTGGAGTTTTGTACTGTAAAGGGTGCTGATTAAAAGCCTCATGGCCTATATGGCAAAAATAGGAAGACCAATTAAAATTTCGAAGAGAAATACGTACTTGAGATGAACTGCTTCTTCATAGGATTTTTATTGAAAAGAGTGCTATTTGAACTTCTTTATGACAAATATATATATGTCCTTATGCTAGATCATGAGGAGACTTGAGAGGTAGAAAAAATGGGGTTGTAGGGATTGGTGAACCATAATTTGCATATAAGCTACTCTACATGGATCGTTGATTTCATCGAAATTTGTGGAGTTGTTAAACTGTATCAGTATTTGTAATAGTAGATGCACAAATGATACTTTATTTACTAACCAAAGCTACAAAAGAAATGCAACTGTGTAATAATGGTGAACTCAGAAGATAAGACCATAAATGATCGAATTTTCATTTTTACTAAGAAACAAGAAAGAAAACAGTAAGAGTCTGTTTGGAGAGCCACCCTGTAATTGGAATTGGTGTAATTACTAGGGTAGTAATTACACGGCCTAGTAATTACACAGTTGTATAATTACGATGACCTGTTTGTTTGACATAGTGTAATTATAGTGTAATTACAAGTTTACTGTTTGGTTGCACAAGTGTAATTACACAGTTAGATTAAATTTTAAACTAAGTAAAACATAAAAATTAATATAATAAATACATGCCTATAAATTTTTATAAGTATAAATAATATTATATTTGGTATTTAAGATGTATATTTTTTTCGTAAATATACATTACTTAGTAATCATATATTTATAACTAATATTATAAAAATAATTTATATAATATATTTTTTAAATTAATAATATTTAGTTTAGATACTTACGAAAACTAAAAATATACGTTTTGTAAGAACATCATGGAATTCATGTTTGATAATATTTATAAATATAGTGTCATAACATTAATCAAATGTTTGACAAAACCAATCTATCAATTCTAACTAAAAAATGAACAACATGGAATATGAGCCAAAACTACTAAAACAAGTAAATTGGAACCATGAATATAACACAATTTCAATATTCAAAAAAAAAAAAAATAGTTTTACATATGCCAAATTCCAACATAATAATAGTAAGTTCCACTGCAACTTAAGATTAGAAAACATGGTAAGTTTATAACCACATTCAACAACGAAATTTTACTTTAAGTGCATCACTCATTATATGCCAAGTTTATTAATGACCCATTATTTCTAATATTAGGAGGTGTAGTTTCAAAAATAGAATAAGAAAAAAAAAACTAATAAAGCAATTACATAGAATCGCAAGAAGTAAAGATAGAGAAATAAAAGATAAATAATGTACCAAGAAAAATATATTTTAAAATTTTAAAACGGAATTAAAAAGTAAA
>NW_017671305.1:10692-15456 GCF_001879085.1 Nicotiana attenuata | reverse complement strand
TCAACTTATTTTTATAGAAGTTGATGTTTAGGCCAAACAATAGTTTGGGCATGAACTGGCTCAATACCAAAGATATGTGTACAAGCGATAGCATTATCCAACGCAACATGAAATGGCTCTACCGCCTCACCAACCACTAATATTTAATACCTTCATTACAATTTGAAAGTAGTAATTAAATGCATTATATTCCCCTCGTAAGTACCACGTCATAGTATGTAAAATACTACTCCTTTCAATAGTTATACCTTTCTGTTATATTGGACACCTAGAAACAACAAACAACCAAATCTGGTCATTAAAATATTTTGCAATTCCTGATGTGGAAATGAAACAGTTAGTTGTGCATATTTTTGGCTCCAAAATTCAAAACATCCCCTCACCCTTGAACCTCCACCTTCAAGTTTAATTTGTTTTTGCCCTCAAAATCCGATAACAATTGAATTTAAATGCGGTTTTAAGGATACCTGATGCAATTTGACACCAATTGAGAAAAAGATTAATATTGTCACGACCCAAAAACTGACCCGGTCATGATGGCGCCTAACGTGAAACTAGGCCAGCCGACACAAACCCCAAAACCAACCAGAAATTCATAATAAGTCATTTTAAGCCATTAAGTGCTAAAATCCCATAATATAAGTTAGAATAAGCAGTGCGGAAATATAACACAAGCCCGACACCAGTCATGAGCAACTACAACTCGTCTAGGAACAAGAAAAGACAACATAGTCCGAAAATAAAATACTACGACAAACTGAATAAGATAGGAAGGAGAAGCACTGGGCTGCGAACGCCAAGCAGCTACCTAGTCAACTCCAGAGACCTGCTGAAAGACTGATCAACACTCACTACCGCGCCTCGAGACTCCTGGATCTGCACACAAGGTGCAGGGAGTAATGTGAGTACGCCAACTCAGTAAGTAATAAAAGTAAAAGCAGTTGAGCAATAAGAAACATGTAATATCACGTCATAGCACCACATCAAAACAGTATATGTGCAGAATCAATACAGTAAATCAACAAAACTCGTAAAAATGACTCGGTTCAGTAAAACCTTTTTAAAACATCTTTCAATAGTTTCAAACGAGTGATGAAAACAGTGAGAAAAGGGGCAGAAACGTAAATATCCCCTCGGGCAAAACATGTACCACAACCGCCCCTCGGGCAAAATATCAACAGAACTAGCCTCTCGGGCTACCTCACAATCTCTCGTAATCAGCCCCTCGGGCATAACATGAATCAAGAACCGCCCCTCGGGCAAAACATGAATCAAGAACAGCCCCTCGGGCCACAATATGAATCAATCACAGCCCCTCGGGCAACAATACAAATCAACAACAACCCCTCGGGCTACATCATATCACTCACACTGGGTACCCGCGCTCACTGGGGGTGTACAGACTCCGGAGGGGCTCTTACAGCCCAAGCGCTATAACAAGCCATCTCGTGGCATAATCAATTAGGCCCTCGGCCTCACATAACAACAAGCCACCTCGTGGCATAAATCAATCAGGCCCTCGGCCTCACAATATCACGAATCAGTAACAACATGTTGCGGCGTGCAGCCCGACCCCATAATATCCTCACAACACAGGCCCTCGGCCTCACTCAGTTGGAAACCTCTCAAGCCACTTGGGCAATAGTAAAACAGGAAACTCAGCCCAAAATATCATTTAAAATGTCAAAACGGAGTAAATACGGCTGAGTTAGGAAATCAGTAAAATACAGCATGACTAAGTGCAGATATTAAGCCAAAAAAAGTGAGTAATAGTAGAAAAAAAAAGCCCCTGAGGGTCCAAACAGTTGGCACTAGGCCCAAATATGGCATTCAGCCCAAAACATAGTAATACTTCCCAAAACACAATGATATCAAACAGTTTTCAATTAAATACGCGACCTAATAGTCGTACGAGACGGACCAAGTCACAATCCCCAACGGTGCCCGACCCCACGCCCGGTAACGTGTGTGTCACCTCAAAGTAGCATAACGATGTAAAATCCGGGGTTTTATACCCTCAAGACAATATTTACAATCATTACTTACCTCAAACCGGTCCAAATTCTAGCCCGCGATGCCTTTGCCTCTCGAATCGGCCTCCAAATGCTCCAAATCTAACCAAAATCAGTATATTATCATCAATATACACTAAAGGAACAAAGCCCAAGCGAAAATAATCAAATTAACTCAAAAATCCCGAAATTGCTCAAACCCGGCTCCCGGGCCCACGTCTCGAAATCCGACCAAAGTCTCAAAATCTAACAACCCATTCAATTATGAGACTATCATACTATTTTCACTCAATTCCGACTCCGAATCGGCTTTCAAACCCCAAAAATTTATTTTATGAAGTTCCACAACTTTTTCCCAAATTTTCATCCCAAATCTCTAATCAAATGATGAATCCAACGTTGTAATCATGTATTTTGCCAAAATTGAGTTAGAATCACTTACTCCGATGGTTTTCTTGAAAATCCCTCGAAAAATCGCCAAAACACGAGCTCTCTAGGTCAAAATGTGAAATAAAACCCCAAATCACGTATTTATAGTGCACCTCTTAGATTCCCATCACCGCTGACCGCGGAAAACCGCCGGTGACCACGCTTCTGGTGGCTGCACAGACTGGCCTTAGTATTTTTACCATAAGTTTCTCTACAGATGTCAAAATTATGATTTATTAACCTTTCTGGAAACTAGACACGAATGGCAACAACTGTGGTTTTTGAATCATCTCAAAATTCTTTGTAGATCAAAAGATATGGGCTTCCGAAGTCAGACCAACGAACCTGCGAATTCTTCATGACCGCAGCCACGGACAGATTTCCACTGACAGTGGAAATTCCACCGCTGCAGCAAAATATCACCGCTGACAGCGGTCCTTTTGGCTGCTAGGGCGATGATTTACCGCTGTCCGCGGTCCCCCCACGATCCAGAACAACTTCCGAGTGCCGAAAAGTCCGAACTCGCTCAAAACTCACCCTGAAATTCATCCGAGGCCCCCCGGAACCTCAACTAAATGTACCAACACATCCCATAACATCCTACGAACTTAGCCCCACTCTCAAATCACATCAAACAACGCTAAAACCACGAATCACACCCCAATCCAAGCTTAATGAAACTAAGAACTTCCAACTTCTATATTCGATGCCGAAACCTATCAAATCAAGTCCGATTGACCTCAAATTTTGCACGCACGTCACAAATGACACAACGGACCTACTCCAATTTCTAGAATTCCATTCCGACCCCGATATCAAAATTTCCAATGCCGACCGGAAAATGCCAAATTTCCAATTTCGCCAATTCAAGCCTAAATCTTCCACGGACCTCCAAAATACATTCCGATCACGCTCCTAAGTCCCAAATCACCTAACGGAGCTAACCAAATCATAAAAATCCAAATCCGAGATCGATTACTAAAACGTCAAAACTTGGTCAAATCTTTCAAATTTAAAGCTTCAAACTGAGAATTGTTCTTCCAAATCTATTTCGGTTATCCTGAAAATAAAAACCGACGATTTACATAAATCATAATACATCATACGGGCTAGTCATGCCCAAGAACTGGCGAGCGAAGTACAAATGCTCAAAACAACCAGTCGGGTCGTTACAAATATTGAAATCAATGACACAAAAGTAAATGCAAACCACACAAGTTGAACAGTATTAGACTTGAAGGTTGGTCACCCTAGAGTCAAAAAGTGTCTCAATCTATGTCAGAATAGAATAACAAGATAATAAGAACTAGAAATAATAGTGTAGTGCTTGATACGTGTTACAATGTATCTTGCAAATAATCAGACCCCCTTTATATAGTAGGGGAGTCCTACTTTAGATACAATTCTACAAAAGGTAAGAAATCTAATGATTTGCTAATTAGTCGGTCTCTCCTTGATACGTGCCGAGATTCCCGCCGTGATATCCGACTGGTTACAGATATTTCGTCCATTCGTTATTCGGTCCAATAATATTTTCTTGAGTTTGATCGGAGTCGAGGTCGGTTCCGAAGCTGTGGGCTCGATGATCTTGAAGATGCATGCTCTAGCTTCGTACCTTGCTCTAACTTCGCATATGTCACACCTCCTTTTCACTACACCTGTGAGGGTGTAAAGGAGTTTTTCCATTTAAAGGACAATCGGAACGGGATTTATTATTAAGATTTCAGAGTCGCCACCTGGGAGATTAATGGTGTCCCAAGTCACCGGTTGAATCCCGAACCGAGGAAAAGAATGACTCTGTATAACAGTCTGCGAACCAGAAATCCCAATAAGGAATTCTGTTAACCCGGGAGAAGGTGTTAGGCATTCCCGGGTTCCGTGGTTTTAGCAGGGTCGCTCAACTGTTGTGTTTGATTTTATCTGATTTCGAAACATGTCCAAACTCCTATGCTTTCATTAGTAAACCGCTTTTATTATTATTTATTTTAATAAGAATTGCGACGTCGTAAAAATACATCTCGAACCACGTCGCACCAGTGCACCCGTGATTGTTAACACATTTCGACTTCGTTGAGATTTGGATTTGGGTCACATAAATGTGCACCCACTTTTAGGAAGGTAATATTATTAGAATACGCGTCTAAAGCAACTACGCGTTTGTTATCTTTGGGGAAGACCGTAAAATTCGCTAAACGGTCCGCCCGAATTCTAAGTATTTTATATAACAATCATTGAGGACCCCGCAATTTATATTTTTATTTGGCGAGGCTCGTCTCATCGTGTTGATTAAAGGCCAAACTAGAGCAAACTACAATTTTCACTT
>NW_017671305.1:0-3798 GCF_001879085.1 Nicotiana attenuata | reverse complement strand
GGGCGCCTGATTGCTAAAACTTGAAATGTATTCCCTTGTTCTTCAGGTGGGCGCCTGATTGCTAAAATTTAAAAGTATTCCCTTGTTCTCCAGGTGGGTGCCTGATTGCTGAACTTGAAAAGTATTCCCTTGTTCTTCGGGTGGGCACCTGACTTCAACAAAATAAACAACAAAGAAAATTTCTGCCCCTGTTTCAATCAAAGAAAAATTTGTTAATGTAAAATGGTGATTAGCTGCTGGCATTCTTGTTGGCCATGCTCCCGCTTCCGACTTCACCCTGACTTGCTTCCTGGACTTGCTTTGGCTTGCCACGATTTCCCATTTGACTTTCAACCCTCTGGTCTTGATGACCCACATGTTTTACTTCATATTACTGTTTGGTGTTCCTGTCCCCTTCTTGTGAACCTTGCCTCTTCCTTGCAAACATCTGATTATTCCACTGATTTTTATTGGTCCTTCATGTTTTACTCTCTTTTGACATGTCCCCAACTTGTTGTGCTACCCAACTGGGAAGCTGGTAGTTAGCTTTGACATCCTTCTTTTGTTTTTGAATAGAACTGACACTAAAACGTCTTATAGAAGATTTCAAGAAAATGAAATGCAATGACCTCGAAGGTTTTGAGGATAGAAAAACTCTGCAAATGAATGAGCAGTAATGAAGAGAAAAAGGACATGACTTATCTAAGCGGAACGGCTGATTCTATTGATCGTGCCATGCATTTTGGATCCCAACCTAGTCTGTCCAACCAATAAATTGTCAATTACCACATTTGTTGTCTCATACTTTCACGCCCGACTCTCACCAAAACCCAAGCCTTGCTTCTTTTGCCATGTTTCCAAACATCTTTCAACCACAGACTTCCTTCATTTGCCCATCTGAAGACTCACTTTCGCCTTACGGTGCCCATGAGGGTTTTCACCAATAAGACTCTCATTTTTAATATCTCTCAAACTCACTTCGCCTTACGGTGCCCGTGAGGGTTTTCACCAGTAAGACTCTCTCATTTCATCATTTTCCTTCTGGCGCCAGAATGTTGTCCCCAATAAGAATCACTTTACCTGCTTGCCTTGACATTTCTTAAGATTAATCAGAAGGTCTTTCTTTGGACCGTAATGTGGCTTTTGGATGGGTTTTAGAAAGAAAGGTATTAAAGCTCAAAATAATTCAAACGTGGGTTCAATATTACAACTTTCGGAATCATATCTCTTGCGACAACCATAACTTCTGCCCCAGTTTCCTTCTTGGGGATTCCTCGATTTTCTTTTGTTATGACAGAACCTCAGTGAGGCTGCCTACGTACCCTTTCGGGATCAAGTCAAACGTAGTTCATGCTGACTACGTTCATTGTTGCGATCTTTCCTTCTCTTCCACTTTTGTTTTCTTTCCTTTCACTTCTTTTCTTTGCCTGTTTTTTCTTTCTTATTTTTCTGTTTTATTCACTGTTCTTTTCCTTTTTTTTTCACGGTTTTTCTCTTGTTTCTCCATTTTCTTTCCATGCTCGGGCTCACGAGCTTTCTTATTGATTCCGAAAGAGGGGTATGCAAGAAAGTAAGTAAGGCTCAAAGGGGTAACAAAGGATAAAGTGTTTAGATAGCAGAACAAAAAGCCTTCGTCATTTCAATCTCAAAACATGCCCAATACAATTAGGTACACAAAGATAAAGAAATCATACATAATATCTCTTGACTGCATCAGAATTGATAGCCATTTCTACACATTTCCTTTCTACGTCCGTTAGATATAAAGCGCCATTGGACAAAACTCCGGTTACAACAAATGGCCCTTGGCAGTTTGGGGCGAACTTTCCTTTTGCCTCAACCCAATGAGGTAGGATACGTCTCAGCACCAACTGCCCTACTTCAAACTTCCGTGGACGCACCTTCTTGTTATATGCTCTTGCCATTCTCTGTTGGTATAACTGACCGTGACACACTGCTGCCAATCTCTTCTCATCAATCAAACTTAGCTGTTCCAGGCGGGCTTTAACCCATTCATCATCATCAATCTCTGCCTCTGTGATGATTCGGAGGGATGGGATTTCAACCTCTGCGGGTATTACTGCTTCGGTCCCATATACCAATGAGTAAGGAGTCGCTCCTACTGAAGTGCGGACAGTAGTGCGATAGCCTAACAAAGCAAAAGGTAACTTTTCATGCCATTGCCTTGACCCTTCTACCATTTTTCGAAGTATTTTCTTGATATTCTTGTTAGCTGCTTCGACTGCCCCGTTTGCCTTAGGACGATATGGAGTGGAATTGCGGTGCATGATCTTAAACCGCTGACATGTCTCGTCCATCAAATGACTATTGAGGTTGGCACCATTATCTGTGATGATTACCTTCGGGATCCCGAACCGGCATATGATATTTGAATGTACGAAATCGACAACCGCCTTCTTAGTCACGGATTTGAAGGTTTTTGCCTCCACCCATTTAGTGAAGTAATCAATAGCTACTAGAATGAATCTATGCCCATTTGATGCTGCTGGCTCAATTGGTCCAATAACATCCATTCCCCAGGCAACGAACGGCCATGGTGCCGACATTGTATGCAATTCAGAGGGCGGAGAATGAATCAAATCTCCATGTATCTGACATTGATGACATTTGCGCACGAAACTGATGCAATCCCGTTCCATAGTAAGCCAATAATAACCTGCTCGAAGGATCTTTTTTGCCAGTATATATCCACTCATATGAGGTCCGCAAACTCCCGCATGTACCTCAAACATGATAACTGTAGCCTGTTTGGCATCTATGCATCTCAATAACCCAAGATCTGGAGTTCTCTTGTACAACACTCCTCCACTGAAGAAAAATCCGCTTGCCAAGCGTCGAATTGCTCTCTTTTGATCCCCTGTAGCTTGTGTCGGGTATACTCCCATCCGGAGATATTCTTTTATATCATGGAACCATGGCTCACCATCAAACTCTTCCTCCACCACATTATAATAGGCATGCTGATCTCGAACCTGAATCTGTAACGGATCCATGTAAGCCTTGTCCGGATGATGCAACATTGATGCCAAGGTGGCCAAAGCGTCGGCAACCTCATTGTGCATTCTTGGAATGTGTTTGAAATCTATTGATTGAAACCGTTGACGAAGTTCATGCAAACACTGCCAGCACGGTATGAGCTTCAAATCTCGTGTCTCCCACTCTCCCTGAATCTGGTGTACAAGAAGATCCGAGTCACCCATGACCAAGATTTCCTGGACACCCGTGTCTATAGCCAATCTCAGTCCCAGGATACAGGCTTCGTACTCAGCCATGTTATTGGTGCAAAAGAAATGAAGTTGAGCAGTGACAGGGTAGTGTTGCCCTGTCTCGGAAATCAGTACTGCTCCTATTCCGACACCCTTGGCATTGACAGCTCCATCAAAGAAAAGTTTCCATCCCGGCTTCTCGACCTGTCCTAATTCTTCAACATGCAGTATCTCCTCGTCCGGGAAGTATGTATTCAAAGGCTCATACTCATCATCAACGGGATTCTCAGCTAGATGATCAGCCAACGCCTGTGCTTTCATTGCAGTCCGAGTCACGTAGACAATATCAAACTCCGTAAGCAGGATTTGCCATTTCTCCAGTCTCCCTGTGGGCATGGGCTTTTGAAAAATATACTTCAATGGGTCCAACCGAGAGATGAGATAGGTAGTATATGCTGACAAGTAATGTTTCAACTTTTGCGCTACCCAGGTTAAAGCACAACACGTACTCTCGAGTTGAGTGTATTTTACCTCATATGATGTGAACTTCTTGCTGAGGTGTAAATCGCCTGCTCTTCCTTCCTGTGATGTC
>NW_017671304.1:243924-317457 GCF_001879085.1 Nicotiana attenuata | reverse complement strand
CATCCTTAATGACGAAAATATGTACTTCTTTCCTCCTCTACTTGGTACCCTCATAGATCCACATAGATCCATATGGAGGAGATCAAGTGGCCTTGAGATGCTAACTTCCTTTTTGGGCTTGAAAGAGGATCTGACTTGCTTTCCTTTTACACATGCATCACACACCCTGTAATACTTGAAGCTTGACTTAAGCAGACCACGAACCAGGTCCTTCTTGACTAATTTGTTCAGCAGCGTGAAACTTACATGACCCAGCCTTCTGTGCCATAGCTCAGCATTATCATTAACAACACTCAGACAGCTAAGATTCCCTTATCACAGATTTGGGAAATACCCAGTAAGCTATACTTTAACCCCTTCACGAAGTACGCATGTTCAATAGAGTGGGAAAGAGACTTCCCGATCCTTCCAACTCCCAGAATGTATCCCTTCTTGCCATTTTCAAAGGATACACTCCCTCCTTGCAGGGCCTTCAGTGAAAGGAAATCATTTTTACTTCCAGTCATGAGCTTCGAGCAGTCGCTATCCATGTACCACTATTGACTGCTCCCTTTCACTGTTCCCTGCACAAGGAAATCAAGGGTTAGACTTAGGAACTCAAACAAGTTTGGGTCCCATGAAATGAGGAAATGGCTGAATGAGGGCTCTTTTGGTCCAAGCAGACATTATACGTTTTTTATGTGAAGGACCGGGTTCCCTAACAACAGTTACTTTTTCAGCAAAAACTTTGTTTTTTTGTTGAGATAGAAATCTTGCCTTACAATTTTCTTTAAAGTGCCCAGTGATACCACAGTGAGTGCAAAGCCAATTTTCAAGTACATTAACGTACTTGCTATGAGGGTTGTAGGGAGTCTTTTCCCTTTGGAACCCGATTCCCTGCCTGTTTCCCCCATTGTTTGTGTACAAGGCAGTGATAGCACCAGAGGACCAGGTCCACTTGAATAATTTTTCAAGATCACTCTTCACTCTACCTAGTTTTTCCTGAAGTTGTTTGTTTTTCTCAAGCTCAGCACACAAACTAGACTTCACTGAATTTAACTCACTTTCAAGCTTAATGTATGCCTCACTTGCAACTTTCTTTCCTTTTTGAGAATTTTTAGGCCTGCTCTCCATTTTAAGTTTCCTAATTGTTTCCTTCAAGTCCAATACCACCACTATTAGGTCATCTCTCTCATGCTCAATGCTAGCAACTCTCTCTGTTAAGACTGCTTTTTCCCTACTTACACTCTCAATAGTCTCTTTTAGGTCTACATTTGCAATTTTTTTCATCTAAGGCATCCTTATCTTTCTTCAGGTTCTCAATCGTTTCCTTTAAATCAACTACAGCGACTACTAGGTCATCTCTGGTCTGTTCTGCTTCTCCTAACTCCACAGTTAAAGAATCTTTATCATTTATAAGACTGTGATAAGCATCAATTAAAACATTAGCCAAAGATACCAGCTTCTTTTTAGAATAAAACTTCAAATTTCTTTGTACGTCCAGAAAGTTTACCTCATCATCATCATCTTCTTCATCCTCATCAGATTTGCCATCAATGCAAATATGGAATCATATTTTGCAGCTTTGCTTTCAACGGCCATCATGGAGGTGTCTTCCTTTTCATTATCACCCTTAGATTCACTAAAGGAATCTCTCCAGGCAGCCAGAACTTGCTTTACAATATTATCAGCGACATCTCTTCTCTTGAACTTTATGTCGGGGACCAGGTTCCACTTACCCACCTTGTGAGCATTGTGTTTGCAACGGACCTAAATGTGGAGAGGACAATCTTTGATAAGATGTCCTGGTTTTCTGCACTTGTGACAACAATCGTATCTTTTAGTGTTTCTGCTAGAGCTACCCTTCTTGGGAATGCCTCCATTTCTACTAACCATTTTCTGAAATCTTGGTGGCTTGTAGGTTGATCGACCTTCCTCAAAGTCTGGTAGAGCGTCCATGTAGATCCTTTCTAGGTGTTAACCTTTTAGAAAGAACCTGCTCTGATACCAATTGATAGAAACTAAGCGTCCACCAGACTGTACAGAGAACCAGATTCTCTATCAGTTCCCACTGTAAGCAACAGACTGTAAAACCAACCAGTATAGGGAATCAGGTTCTCTAACTGTTCCCACAGTAACTCGGCAGTAAATAAAGAACACTGAGGATTTTTACGTGGAAAAATCCCAACTCAAGGGGACAAAAACCACGACCTACACTTGTAGGTTTTCAACTTCACTAACTTGTAAACACACTATTACAAGCCACTTTGTAATGACCCTCTTACAAAAAATTCAACATAACTAACTTGTGGTACTCTCACCACAAGCCACTTTGTCACTCACTAGTTACAAAGAATTTAACTAACTTGTGATACTCTCACCACAAGCCACTTTGTCACTCTCTAGTTACAAAGAATTTAACTAACTTGTGATACTCTCACCACAAGCCACATTGTCACTTTCTGGTAACAAAGACTTTAAACTCAACTAACTTGTAACAACACTATTACAAGCCACTTTGTAATAACTCTATTACAAAGATTTCACAACTCGACTAACTCTAGCCAAGACACAAACTTAGAGGTTTGTCCGATCTTGGGTTTCCTAAAACACAGCTTCTAAGAAAGCAAGATAGGAGTTACAAATGAAGAACAAATAACAAAGACTCAACAAACCTAAGGACTTAAAATATCTTCAATCTTGGATCCGGTCCTTGAGGTTGCAGCGGCTTTGTTCTTGAGAGAGGTTGTAGCTAGCACTTGAGACAATATTTTCTTTTCTGATTTTGCAAGTGTTAGAGCGTCTTGTGCCTTGCACCAGGTTGTTATACTACAAAAGACATTACCATGGTGATGTCAATTCACAATGGTGATGTCAAATCTTGGTTAGTACATGCCTCTTCCCAATGGGAAGTGACTGCTGCACTGTCGCGTGTACAGTTGCAGGCAGTCACTTTCTGCAGTTGCTTTCCTACTGTATAGTTGACTCATACTTCTGTCAGGGGAACACCAAGGGATCAGGTCCCTAATCTGGTTCTTGTGAATCTAAAGGCACACTGCCCATTGCCCAGATTATCTTGAGTCGATTAACTTGAATGATTGTACCAGGCATGCTTCAGGTCCTTTATCTGGTTCTCTCATGAAGTGAGTTGTTTTACCTTCCTTGATTGTATTTATACATGTGTGACATCACTTACAATGATGTAAGCAAGGTAGGTAAAAAGCCTTCCACAGAAAGTTGACTGCTGCATTGTTCCTGTACAGTAGCGTGTGCAGGCAGCAACTTTCCAACTGGAGAGTTGACTTCATACAGTCTCCTCAAGAACTGATAGGGACTTGTTCCCTCAGCTGTTCCTTCCACTCTGAAGAGTTGAGTTATATCCCACGCTGGATCCCAACCTGAAATTTTCTAATCTCAAGGTCATATAAATGTGTAACAGGTTCCTTATCTGCTTCTGGATGGTAAGTTTGTTAGATCATCAAAATATAAAGTGAAATACTTATGCTCAAAGTACTTGTAACCTATCACACTTGGAATTCAACGTCGAACCAAGTTGGCCCCATCTGCAGACAAAGATTAATTTCCCCAATCGTGGCCATTTGAGACCCGTCGAAGGCTTTCACGTTCATGCTTCCTGCCCGTATTTCATGAAAACCTTTGTCCAATCTTTTCAGAGTATCCAGCGGAAAAATTTTGAGGCTTGAACCTCCATCAATCAAGACCCTAGCGATGAATTTGTCTTCAAATTGCACCGTGATATGCAATGCTCGGTTGTGATTCAATCCTTCAGGAGGTAGTTCATCCTCGTGGAAGGTTATTTTATGACTTTCCAACACCTGCCCTACCATGTTGGCCATCTCTCCACAGGTGATATTGTTGGGCACGTAAACTTCACTCAACACCTTCATCAAAGCGTTCTTGTGTGCCTCTTAATTTTGTAACAGTGATAGGGTGGATATCTGAGCTGGGGTTTTGTTCAAGTGATCAATGACAGAATATTCCCTTGCTTGTACTTTCCTCCAAAGGTCCTCTGGTCCTATTTCAATGACATGCTACTTGGTAGTGGCATCCTTACTTGGTCCTCCCAAGTGTTCAGGTGTATAGATTCTTCCGGTCCTAGTCATTCCTTGTGCAACATCGGATTCCTCCATCTTCGCCTTTCCCTTTCGCGTAGCTTCGGCAACGTAATCCCAGGGTATTGCTTTTGAATTGAAAGGAGGTGTGGTTGATACTGTCACCGTGAAAGGTGTGGCCACTCCCACTTCAAATGGAACGGGGCTGGCCGCAGGTGGAGCTATCTCTACCTCAAATGGAATCGATGCAGCTACCTCAACCTCGATTGGTGACTGAGTCTATACTACAATAGGAGTAAGTGTGACTGAGGGTTTAAAGTCATCGCCTTCTCGAATAAGCCCAATTGACCCCTAAGGATCCCATTCTTCGTCCATCTCTATCACATGTATCCCACCACCCCTATGATCCGGGAGAGGGTTGTTGCAGACATTGGGTGCAGCTTCTTTTGCCTGTATGACCTTGTTGTCAATCAGTGTCTGGATCTTATCTTTTAATGTTCGGCACTCGTCAATGGTGTGCCCTTTCATACCGGAATGGTATGCACAGATTTTGTTTGGATTGACCCATTGGGATGGATTCTCTAATGCCACAGCGGGAATAGGGGTGACGTAACCAGCGGCTTTTAACCTTTCATACAGCTGGTCGATGGGTTCAGCAATAGCGGTGTATTGTCTGGGTGGCTTGCGGTCAAAATTGGGTCGTGGTCTTGGGTAATTTTGGCGAGTTGGAGGTGACTAAAAATGAGATGGTTGGGAATTATAGGTATGATAGACAGTGGCTGGTTGGGAATATCTGGGAGATGATGGTTGATATGTAGGTGGTGGTACTTGGTATGTGGGTGGAGGTGTTTTATATGTGGGTGGAGGTGTTTTATATGTGGGTGGGGGTGTTTGATACGTTGGTGGGGGTGTTTGATATGTAAGTGGAGATTTCGGGCCTTGAGCCACAATTACTGCCCCAACGTCTTTCTTCTTTGATATGCCACCTGATTGTAATGCCTTGTTTGTGGCCTGTAATGCCTCAAAGTTTGTTACCATCCCGCTTTTGATGCCTTCTTCGATTCTTTCTCCAAGTTTGATGATATTATAGAATTTATGGTTTTCAATAACCATCAACATTTCATAATATTGCGGATCCTGTGCTCTGACGAAGAACTTGTTCATCTGTTCCTCGTCCAAAGATGGCCTGGCCTTGGCTGCTTCCGACCTCCATCGAGTAGCATACTCGCGTAAAGTCTCGGTGGGTTTCTTCTTAAGATTCTGAATGTAGAAAATATCTGGTGCATTTTAGGTGTTGAACCTGAATCGGTCCATGAAATCTGATGCCATACTCACCCAGTTGGACCATTTCTTAGGATCCTGGATGATGTACCAGGACAAAGCATCTCCCGTAAGACTCCTCATGAAAAGCTTCATCCGGATCTTTTCATCCTTTCCGACCCTGATAAGCTTGTCATAATAGGTCCTCAGATGAACCCTGGGATCACCTGTACCGTCAAACATCTCGAACTTGGGAGGTTTGTACCCCTCTGGCAGCTCTACATCTGGTTGTATGCATAGGTCTTCATAGTTCAAACCTTCTATTCCTTTTCCACCTTCGACACCCTGAACCCGACTTGTCAATTTCTTGAGTTCTTCGGCCATGTTCTTGATGAGCAGGTCCTTCTCAGCGGATTCTGGTGTATAGGAAGTTGGTTGAGTAGAGTGAGGTATGGTTTCCACATATATAGGGTTGTTTTGGTGAGTGTTAGGGACTTGGGTGTAGTGATGGTCATTGGTTGAGTTTTGAGGATCGGGAATGGGTTGTGGTGTGTTCTGGGGAGTGTGATAAGTGGCGGTTGGTGGGTACTGAACTGGTTGATGGTGGTGTTGTGGCGGAGTTGGTATCGGTAAGGGATTGAGATTTTGAGGTGGGGTTGCATATTGATGTGGTGTAGGAGGGTTTTGTGGATGTTGGTTCAGTGTATTTTGGGGAGATGCTGGGTTCTTGGTGTTTTGTTGATTGATGTCGGGGACATTCAGGGTGAGGGATAGGTTTGCCAAGTTACGGACCTGCTCAAGCTCTCCCTGTAGCACCAGTATCTTTTGTTCCTACCTCAAAACTAAATCATTTGGTGCCGGAGTACTCCGACCGTCTGAAGTTTCTGCATTTTCCACATTCTCTTTTCGAATACCACTTAAATCGTCCATTTTAGCTTTCCCTTTGCTCTTTGTATTACTTGGAGGAGGAGGAGGTGGAGGGCCTCTAGATTTGGTATGATACGCTGATGATGCCAGTATGTGAGAACCAACCTTAGGAGATGGGAATAAAAACTAAAGACAAACAAAAAGGTAAACAAGTCAGTAAGGGTTCTGACATGTTTGCAGTATTTAAACACATATTGCAGGAATATAAATTCGCGGTCCTAACTTGGGAACCTCATTGTGCCCGGGGTAGGCCTAGCGACAAATAAATTTGGAGAAATTCAGTGCCAATAATTTCTTCATTTCATTAATGTAAAAATAAACGCCCAAAACGACACTAAATAAGATAATGTTGCTAATGGCACTTGGCCTTATTACATTTAAAATAGAAAGCAAGTAAATCTAATCTACTTGGTCCCAGAAGGACCCTTTCCAGACCGGATGCTGTTGTCGATCAACTCTCCCAGCTCGTGCAGGTTCAGTAGTAGGAATGCCCTTGCCAAATGCCCTCCTTCATTTCCTTCAGCGTTCTGACAGTCGGTGACCCTCTTCCTTATCTTCCCTTCCAATTCCATTAAACTGTACTCTAGATATTCCAGCCTCTCGCTGGATTTAACCGCTCTCTCTTTCCAGTCGTTGATTATTTCCATATCGGCCTTATGCTGTGCCATATGCTCAGCCTCAGACTCTCGAACTCTTTTCCGCAGCCTGTTGTACTTCACTTCTGCTTCAGCAAACTCGTCTATGACCCTATTTCCTAGACCAACCCTTGGCTCAAAGACTCCTGATAGATTATCATCCAAATATGAAGGGTAAAAGAATGAGTGTCCCGCATGATATCGGTCCGGATCAATGGTATCCTTCTCCACAATAATCTTCAAAGTCCACATATGTTGTGTTTCATTCTTATATGGGATGGAGTCACCCTGGAAATCAGCTATGAAGTGACTCATCTTGGCGACCCGTGGTACGACCTGTCTCATGCCTGCCTATCTCATAACCCTGAGGGGAGCATAAGGATATATCCCCCTCAACCCGATCAGCACCAAATGCGGGACATCTCTGGATCTTATGATGAATTCGTCAGTGGGGAACCACTCGAACATCCACTCAACCTGGTCTTTAGTCAGCTTGTTGAAAAACTGTACCCACCCTATAGCATCCTTAGGTTGGTCGAACATGTCTAGAATGTAAGTCATTCTCTTAGGGTGATGGAAGGCTATGTGGTCATTCCACGGCCTTCTTGGAAACTCTTGGCGGTATTTGCCCCTTTGGAGATGGTCTAACAGCCAGACTTGTAATAGCAAGTTGCAACCCTCAAAGAATTTGAACCCCTTTTGACAACGTTCTATGGCCCGGTATATATCCGCAACGATCATAGGGACAATAGTGCAGGTCTATCCATCGATCCCGTCTATCAGAGTTTTGGCCACCATGGCCAGCCTAGTTTGGATTCTATCCCCTTGAATTGGGAATACCAGCATGCCCAAGAAGCACACAATAAACATGAAGACCCTTCGATGAACCCAGCCCAAAGAGGTGATTGAGAACTCATCATCAAAAATACGGTAAGAGCTACTGTGACCGTATCTTTCATAAAGGAAATCAAAAAGTATGTAGGAGTTTTTCAGGCACTCCAAATCATCATTTTTCTTCAACCCCATCATCTTAAGGAACCCTCTAGTGGTGCGATTTTCAGGTGGTAGCAGACCGGGGCTATCCCAAGGCAACCCAGCAAATCCCCCTATTTCTTCTAGAAGGGGAGTCATTTCTATGTTTCCAAAACGGAACACAGCCCTTTCCTTATCCCAAAACAGAGTGGCGTCCTCGATTAGCATCTTGTTTGGTTGAAGATCCAATAGTGATGGCAAATTCCCTAAGACTCTCTTCACATGATTTTGGTCACTTGAGGCAAGATATCTCCACCAATCTATCAANTCCGATCTATAGAGGTCTAGACTGAGACCCTCAAGCGGACAACTTGAGAGGGAAAGGCACGAAACCGTCGAACGCACCGCTGATCGACTAGTTTTACCGCAAATACACCTTTCAGAATTTAAAGGGTAATATATAGGAAGAGCGCAAACACTCATCAAGCATTGCTATGGGATTGATTACGCACGAGTGGAATATGATGTTGAGCATGATTTATGCAACAATAAATAGCATGTTGTCAAGTATTTGCACGTAAGAAGAATAATAAATGCAGTATTTAAATAATTGAAAGACAGTTACGGAAAAAGAAAACAGAGAGACAAGTTAGTTTCAGAAAAAATAAAGAAATCATAAATGAAAGCAGTTAAATTCAAATAAGGGAAAAGGGTACACGGGATAAAGCATGCTTGGACTAATTCATAAAAATAAGTTCGTTATGGTAAGAGCCTAGAATATCCCCAGCAGAGTCGCCATGCTGTCGCGCCCCCTTTTTCCTCCTTGCGGAGAAGTCTGGGTTTCAACATTCATGGGGGAACCACTCGTTTCCTTTTGGGAATTACGTATTTGAAGAGTTGCCACCTAACGGATTATGGTGCGTTTGGACACCTAGAGCGATTAACTCATGTAATTAGTTTGCATTACCAGAGATTAGGGTAAGGACTCAAAATAACCTTGAGGGGAAGGTGTTAGTCACCCCTCGCGGTCCACAACGGTGGGTCCCGGCCGAACTTAAACTATATGAATTAGTCAATTAACAAGTAAGCAAGTATTTGCAAATAAAGTAGTTTTCCCCATCTAAATGCATATATGATCAAGGAAGTTCAGATAATGAAGATAAAGAGGTTTGGACAGCTTACACATGTATAGGCAAAGAAAAGGAAGTTTAAAGGAATTTAAACACATATAGGAATTGGGAAAGGGAAGTCCTAAGTTGTTTGGCCTACAGGATCATACCCATGGAATGCCCGGTAATCACTCCTCAGGGAGAGGGGCTACACGTGACATTAGCGCACAGGTCATCATATCCTTTTACTACCCATTACCCTCCCCTTAGTGGTTATAAGCGAGTTTAATTAACGGCCTCTAAGCGTGCTGCTACCCGTCTCTTCTTTATGGTCCTGGAGGAATTTAGGACCTCTAAATCTGGACAGTTCTAGACAACCTAAGGTTTTTAAAAGTTAAAATCTAGGCGTCAAGCAAATAACGTGTAGGACAAGCAAACAGTTAGAAGGCTCATATTTACCTCTGCATGTACATAGGCAGACAAACAACACGTCTAAAACACAGATTTTGAAGAAGTTCAGAAATCCTAAGGACATGATATCTAGTTGAATGTTACAGATATAGGATATGCATAAGGAAAGTGGCAGAACCCTAACCAGTTTGCCTACTGGTTTTATAGCCTGTTAAGCTTAAGCAATTTAACACAATCAAACGCAGTTTCCAGTTTATATATAGAGACTGATTACCTAAGGCTTGCCTAGGCGAGGGACTGTGTGCAATCACAATTACAGGAACCGTTTGAATAGTTGAAATCGTTTAACCTATGAGCATGCTGATCTAGGCGATACAGGTTATAACAGGTATTTTATTTCAACTTGTATTTAGACCTTTTCATAGCCAGTTACTTATTTCAATCAAAATAGACATGTCAAACGAAATGCAAATAGGGTTCCTAAAAGACATGGTATCTAATGCATACAGAAATGCAAGCTTTATTAAGACAGGGTTGTTATTCTAGGAGCAGGATCTCTAAGTGACAAGACTCGTGCAAAATTAAAGCATGGAATAATGATATGTGGCATGTAGTATGCTGAAGCCATAAACGTGAAGGTCCTAAAATCAGGTTATCTAATGCACAAGATCATTATGGTTTAAATGCAAATGAGCAAACCGTCCTAGAACATGGATTCTAATGCAGATTTCTAGAACATAAAGCCTATAGTTTGGTAGTAAAACAGCTTGAGAAAAGTATGAAAACACTTCAAAATCAACTCACAAATCACAGAACGACCATATTCAGGAAACACTTGGCAAGCAGGTTTCAAACAAGGAGAGAGGGGTTGGGGATACATAGAATACACCTTAGTGTATAGTGGAACACAGAAGCAAACAGATACACAGAATTACTAAGTTAGTTACAAGGGTAGGTGAATGAGACATGGAGCAAAGATTTGAGAACACATAAACCTCAAACACACAACTAGAGTTGCCTTGAGAGACTAGATGACTTAGCAAAGCAGAGTAGGAAAGGACTTAAATGAACAGACTAGGCAAAACACCACCAAGCGTTCATAATGTAACATGCCAACCACACACTGAGCAAAACAAGATTTAGACATGCTAGACAAACAGTAGACAGACAAGTATAGTTGAAACATGCTAATCACATATTGAACAAGGCAGTATTAGGCATGCTAGATAAACAGTAGACAGGCAAGTAAAGTTGAGGCATGCTAATCACATAATGAACAAGGCAATATTAGGCGTGTTGGATAGACAGTAGACAGGAACAGAAATTTAACTCATGACTGATGAACTAAGGCAGTAATGAAACACATAGTGTTTAGATTCTAAAATTAATCAGAGGCATACCAGTTAGGGAAAGAAAACACAAAAGGTAAGACAGGTGTTGTGCAATTTCTAGCCTTGGCTTACAGCTGGCAAGACAAATGAAGATCACAAGTAGCAGGAAGAACATAGAGAGTTTTTTAGAGTGTAAGAGTAATGGTGAACTAATGTTCCTCTCTTGAACTGAGAATAGAGGAGAGTATATATAGCAGTTTAGGAGCGGAGCAGAGTAAGGTAAAAGAAATCAAACTCAGCAATTAGGGAAATTACAAAATCAATCACACACGAAATCAGCGTAGTCTTCCTTTAATTAGGGACAACTACTCAACGGTTAAAGGACAAGAGTCACTTAAGGAAAGAAAATCAAATCAGACCCAAGTAAAGGGGTACAGGAGCTTAATTAAGGAAATAATCGTGAAGAATCAGTAATATTACAGGCAATAAGGTAAGAAGAATAATTAAAGTCGTAAACAAGGGAATAAATCAAGAATCAGCACATAAATTTTAACCACGCAAATCAATAAATCTAAATCCAATGTAGTACCGATTTAAAGAGAGGAAAAATATCAGTTTTCCACAAATAGACGAGTAAGCTAAATAAAAATTCACAACCACACATAAATTAGCCAAGGGATCGACTCAGAAACCCTAGTAGAGATTAACTTGGGTACAAGTCACAAGATACTGAATTAGACTAAGGGAAATTCATGAAAGACAAAGCACAGCACAAACAGTGTAACAAGTAGCTCGGAAAGACTCAGAATCGAAGCAAAACATAAGAAAATTAGGGCTTCAGCATAAACTAGTTAGGGTTGAAGCAAACTCTTCGAAATCAGTCAAAAACACATAAAAATAGAAGATTAAATACTCAAAATTAGCAAAACGTTTTGAAGAAAGAGATTTTCAGGAAACCCTAGTTCAGAAAAATAGGAAGCCACTTGAAAATCAGAAGATTTTTGTAAAACTCATGTAAAATAGGTTCAATCCATCTCAGATTTTGCACAGAGCTGGGAAGTTCAAAGGACGAAATTAGGGTTTCGAGAAAAACGACACAGAGATGAAGAAGTAGGCTTAGAAATCCATAGGTTTAAGGCGAAATCGGAAGATCTTACTCGAAATCGAAGCGGAACAGCCTGAAACAGGCAAGAAAGGGCCACAGGTGTAAGAAGACTGACCCTGGTCCCTGGAGGACCTTAGAGATGGCGATACCAGCATAGGAGAGGCCATTAGAGGCCTGATAGTGGTAAGAAACCACCATGAATGGCGGTAGACGAGTGACGATGAGGGTGAGTTAGGGTTAAGATTGGAGAGAATTTCAGAGAAGGATAGGTGAGTGACGGCGGTGAGAGGAGAGGAATATGAGAGGTTTGGGGGGGTCATTAGGGTTTAATTATGGTAAGGGGGGATCTGGACCGTTGATCAAAATGATCAACGGCCAGGATAGGCCGGGGTATTGGGTCGTGTAGGCTTAATTAGGTTAAGGTCAGATAGGACTTGGGCCTGGGTAGATTTTGGGCTAATGTGGGATGAAAAATTGGGCTGTCTAATTGGCTGGGTCCAAATGAAATGGGCCATTTGTAAAATACATATTTAATTGCTAAAATAATTTTTTAAAAATAGTTCATAAATCATAAAAATGATGCTCATGAATGGAAATGTTTTAAAATAATTACTTAATATTTTAAAAATATAAAAGGATGTTTTCCAGTAAAATAATGTAATAATGCGTGCGCGGGCTATAATTGCAAAGTAATTACAATTGCAACCTAAAAATACAAAAGTGGCTATTTGTGCAATAACTGAAACTTAGTACAAATGCGAATGACAAAGTTAAGTCACAAAAAATTATTATAAAACTAGTTGTGATGCAATTTGTGATTGTTTTATAAATAAAATGCTGGGATAAATTAATTAAAATATTTTTAAAATGCAGAAATTGTATAAAAAATACTAATTGATGCCAAGGCATAGTTTTTGAAAATATTATGGGAAAAATTGGGTATCAACAGCGGCGTGTTGGGGAGGTTGCTTATGAGCTTGCCTTACCTCCCAGCTTGGCAGGAGTTCATCCGGTATATCATGTTTTGATGCTCCGGAGATATCACGGTGATCCGTCTCACATGTTGGATTTCAATTCAGTCCAATTGGGCAAGGATCTATCTTATGTTGAGGAGCCAGTGGCTATATTTGACAAGCAGGTTCGAAAGTTGAGGTCAAAGAGCATCGCATCGGTAAAGGTTCAGTGGCGGGGTCAGCCGGTTGAGGAGGCGACTTGGGAGATCGAGCAGTATATGCGTAGTCGTTATCCTCATCTTTTCACCACTTCGGGTATGTCTCTATGCTCGTTCGAGGACGAACTAATGTTTTAAGAGGGGGGATGTAACGATCTGGCCGGTCGTTTTAAGAATTTACGCCCCGATTCCCTATTAACTGCTTTCCCCGTGTCTTTTTCTGCTATTGTGATCTTCCGGGATGGTTCATTTTGAATTTCGGAGTGTTTTGGGACACTTAATCCCTAAATGATAGCTAAAGTCGTTGAATTTGGACCCTAGTCGGAACAGTGTGAAGACGGCTCCAGAATTGAATTCCGTCAATTTCTTTAGCTCCGTTGGGTGATTTCGGGCTTAGGGCCGTGTCTGGATTGTGTTTTGGAGGTCCGTAGCTTATTTAGGCTTGAAATGGCGAAAACTGAATTTTTGGAGATTCGGGCCGATAGGGAATTTTTGATATCGGGGTCAAAATCCAATTCCGGAAGTTGGAATAGGTCCTTAGTGGTGAATATGACTTGTGTGCAAAATTTGGGGTCAATCGGACATGGTTTGGTTGGTTTCGGCATCGGTTGTAGAATTTCAATAATTCAAGTTCATTAGGTTTGTATTGGAGGGTGATTCATGGTTTTAGCATTGTTTGATGTGATTTGAGGGCTCGACTAAGTTCGTATGATGTTTTAGGATTGGTTGGTATGTTTGGTTGAGGTCCCGGGGGCCTCGGGTGAGTTTCGGATGCTTAACGGATGTGGTTTGGAACTTAGGCATTTGCTGAAGATTTGCTGCATGATAACTAGGAAATATGATGCATTTTACACTCCTTCATGCTCAAGTTTTGATTAGAAATGTGTACAAA
The DNA here is from genome assembly GCF_001879085.1 of Nicotiana attenuata. Classification (NCBI taxonomy): domain Eukaryota; kingdom Viridiplantae; phylum Streptophyta; class Magnoliopsida; order Solanales; family Solanaceae; genus Nicotiana; species Nicotiana attenuata. Next base: position 303,592 of record NW_017671304.1, on the reverse strand, counting down.
ATAGTCCCAAAAGGCTCACAAGTTGTGCTTGATTGCAGGTTTGATTAACAAGGTGACATGGTGTCAAAGATCAGGTCAAAAAGGAGTCAAACTTGCACAAGTACCAAGACAAAGACAAAGCTCGGGCAATACAGGGCCAGTGCGGCCGCACACCATTCTGTGCGGTCCGCACAAGTGAGGTTCAGAGAGGCTGACATTCAGGCTAAAAGGCAATGCGGCCTCACGAGGTTTTGTGCGGTCCGCACTAGGATCAATGCGGCCGCACTCGATTTAGTGCGGTCCGCAGAGAGAAGATTCAGAGAGTTGCCAAATCCAGGTTTGAAGACCAATGCGGTCCGCACTCCATTTCATGCGGACCGCACTAGAAGCCACCACGGCCGCACTCGATTCTGTGCGGTCCGCATTGCCCAAGTTCAGAGAGCAGTTTTGTCAAGTCAGAGCCCTAGTGCGGCTGCACATGATTTTGTGCGGTCCGCACTAACCCCGCAGGGGTATTTTTGTCCAGATTTGTCAGCTTAATATAAATAGCTTCTTTTCCATTATTAGGTCAAGCAGATAGTTAGTACTAAAAGTTGCGCTCGTGGGTTCGAATATTTTAGCTGTTTTGAGTAATTTTAGCTTCATTTCAACATTGAATCTCCAAGTTTAATTTAGCAATTAATTAATATGAGTTCTTCTTCATCTATTTCTTTGTTTTTGTCTTTAATTATGAGTAGCTAGACCAATCAAGTAGGGTTGTGGCTCAACCCTAGTGTGGGTAATTGATGGGTCTTGTATTTTAGGGCTTGATTGACTATGGGTGTTTGATAATTGGGCTAATTTCATGTTTTATTGCTAAATTAGTGGTTGCAAACACTAGTTTGTATTTAGTTGACTTTTGCTCTTCTTGAGAAAGAGAGCTAAGTCTCTAAAATTAGTCCAACAAGGAATTGGGGCGTACTCAAGAGAATTGATAGCCCCAATTAAAGGGTTAAACCGAGATATCATAATACCCGACTTGAACCTTAATTGCTTGTGCAAATTTGCATACCCAATTGGTCTTGAGAAAGCCAATTCAGGCCAAATCACTCGAACTACCGAGAGGTATAGAGTGAGTAGAATTGAGAAATGGTTATATCATACTCCCCAAATGTGTCAATCTAGCTTTAGACTCAAGAATCCGTCAATTGACCACCTAGGCGAAAGTCACTACCCTAGTGCCTTTTAATCATTTGAACAACTCGCAATAGTTTAATCCTAGCTTATAGTAGTTTAATTGAGTATTGTAGTTTATAAAATTAGAATCATAATTAAAACGAAAAATGTGTAGAAGTGCAATTTGGAGCAAATACACAACTCCACTTTAGATAGACACCCAACTCCAATATCTAGCTCCCTGTGAAAATCGATCCCGACCCTAAATCGGGTAAAAGCTGCTTCGACCTCTCTCGCTACTTAATAGTAGTGCAGGGTTGGCCTTGATCACTGCACCTGATGTAATCGCACCTGCAGATGTGGGACCGCAGGTGCGGAGCCGCATAAGCAGCTAGGAAGCCGCAGATGCAAAATTTAGCTTGGGCATCAGGAACCGCAGATGCGGCTGGGGAACCGCAGATGCGGGACCGTAGATGCGGCCTAGTGATCGCAGATGCGGCCCCAACCCGGATAAGTGACCCTCGCACCTGTGATGATTTTTCCACACGTGCGGGACCGCAGATGCAACCCAATAAGCGCAGATGCGGAAATCGCTGGGCAGAAAAGAGGACTTCGAGGGTTTGAAATTTCATAACACAAAAATCGATTTGCAACTCGGTAGGAGGCGATTTCTCGAGGGTTTTTGAAGGAGAACTATTGGGTAATGAATTCCAACTCTAATTTGATCATTATACATTAATCTATGGTTGTTTTCCTCATCTAATTAAGGAATTTGAGGGTAGAAGTTTGGAAATGGGGGAAAAAGTTCCCCAATTGAAAATCTGAGGTTTGAATAGGAATTTGACGTCGGTTTGGGATGATTTTTGTACGAATGAACCCGTGAGTGAATGGGTGTTCGTAATTTGTGACTTTTACCCGATTCCGAGATATGGGCCCGGGGAGGATTTTTGGGCGTTTTCCAATTTTCTTGCCTTAGCTTTGAATTCATTAGCTAAATGAGTTGCTTATAGCTTTATTTACGTTATGTAATTGATTTGATTAGATTTGAGCCACTCGAAGTTGGATACTCATGGCAAGAGTGTGATTTCGGATTGATTTTGAGCTTGGTTCGAGGTAAGTGGCTTGTCTAACCTTGTGTGGGGGAACTCCCCTTAGGATTTTGGTACTGTTGTTATATGAATGTCATGTACGTGAGGTGACGAGTGCGTACATGTGCTAATTGTTGAAAAACCCCATTTTCATTAAGTAAATATCTATGTTTTCCTTTAATTGAGTAATACTAGTATATGTAGCCTCCTGTTTAGCTTAGGAAAGCATGCTTACGTGCCTTAGCTGCCTTATCTGCTTTAACTGCTTACCTGGATTCTGTGTAGCATGTTTAGAGTAAGAATTACCTGTCTTCTTTGCTACGAACTTGATTAGAACTGTAGACTATTCCTAGCTGTAACTGTTGTGTATATTGAACGAGTTGTGTATTTATTTTGGGACTACGAAACGGTATTCCGGGAGATCCCCTTGTATGTTTATGTTTGGGACTACGGGACGGTATCCCGGGAGATCCCCCTGTACTGGATATTTATTTTGGGACTACGGAACGGTATTTCGGGAGATCCCCCTGCACATTTATGATTTGGACTACGGGTCAGTATCCCGGGAGATCATCTGTGCATTTACGTTTGGGACTACGGGGCGGTATCCCGGGAGATCCCCTGTTGCTATCTCTGTGTACTGAAGTTATTTCTTCCTGTGATTTCATTTTTCATTGACTGTTAGCATTTTTAACTCTACTGTGATATTTCATACTGTTTTATCTTATTATATGTATAAACCAGTAGGGCCCTGACCTGATCTCGTCACTACTCGATCGAGGTTAGGCTTGGCACTTACTGGGTACCGCTGTGGTGTACTCACGCCCTTTCTTGCACATGTTTTTCGTGTGCAGATCCAGGTACCTCTTCTCAACCATACTTCCAGTGAGGCGAGGCGATCTTAGAGACTTCGAGGTATATTTGTCGCGTCCGCAGACCTTGAAGTCCCTCTCTATTCCTCCTTCAGTTATAAACTTCCTTTATTTTCCTTCGTTGATAGATTTCTGGAGTTAGAAACACTATGTACTTCTGTAGCTTGTGATTCATGAGATTCCGGGTTTTGGGAGTGCTTATATTCAATTCGAGAGTGTTTTATTGTATATGTCGAGCAGCATTTTAAACTCCTTTATTATATTTACCTGTTAATTGTTAGTTTCGTATCTTTGTTTCATTTCCGCAAATTGTTAGGCTTACCTAGTCGTAGAGACTAGGTGCCTTCACGATAGTTCACGGAGAGAAAACTTGGGTCGTGACATTATTGTATGGCCATAGGAATAAAAGTTCAGCATCCGGTTGCTCATGTTCATACTCAAAATGGTCTAGCAGAATCGTTGATTAAACGCCTCCAATTAATAGCTAGACCATTGCTAATGAGGACAAAACTTTCCCTTTCAGTGTGGGAACATGCTATTTTGCATGCAGCAACACTTGTGAGCATAAGGCCAACCAGTTATCATGAAGTCTCCCCATTACAGTTGGCTTTTGGTCAGGAGCCAAATATTTTCCATCTAAGAATTTTTGAATGTGCGGTATATGTTCCAATTGCTCCACCACAACACACAAAAATAGATTCCCAATGAAGGTTGGGAGTATATGTTGGTTATGAATTTCCTTCTATTATTAAATATCCGGAGCCTATAACAGGAGATTTGTATACAACCAGATTTGTTGATTGTCATTTTGATGAACCAGTATTCCCAACATTAGCGGGAGAAAATAAACAACTGAAAAAAGAGATAGATTGGAATGTATTATCTCTATCTCATTTAGATCCTCGTACGAATCAATGTGAATAAGAATTTCAAAATATCATTTATATGCAAGATGTTGCAAATTAACTGCTAGATGCATTTACTAACCTTCCACGGGTTACTAAATCACATATTCCAGCTGTAAAGCTCCAATTCGAGTTGATGTCCCAGTTGGATAGTATGATAATGCAAGTGAGTTTAGGCCACGCCTTAAATGTGTTAGACCAATCGGTTTCAAGGATAAAAATCCTCGAAAAAAGAAAGGAGCAAATGATCAAATTAACCATAATGTGGAGGCAATTGCTCAAAAAGAGCATAAAGATATAACAATTGATAAGACCTCACGTGAGGTTCATGTACCTGGATTAATGAAAATGAAGAGATCTCAATAAGTTATGCCGCTACGGGAAAAAGGTGGAACCGAAATAATATTGTTATTGACAATAGTTTTGCATATAATGTTGCAGTTGAAGTAATGCAACATGATGAGGATCTTGAGCCAAAATTTATCGAAGAATGTACATAGAGAAATGATTGGCCAAAATGAAAAAATGTAATTCAAGCGAAATTGGCTTCACTTGAAAAACGTGAAATTACTGGACCAATAATGCGAACGCCTGAAGGTGTCACGCCAGTAGGATACAAATGAGTTTTTTTGCGAAAATGAAATTAGAAAAGTGAAGTCGTAAGATATAAAGCACGACTTGTTGCACAAGGGTTTTTGCAAAGGCCTGACATTGATTATATGGAGATATATTCTCCTTTGGTAGATGCAGTTACCTTCAGGTATCTAATAAATCTGGCAGTTCATGAAAAGCTTGATACGCGGTTGATGGATGTTGTGACAACCTACTTATATGGCTAATTGGACAATAAAATTTTTATGAAAATTCCTGAAGGATTTAAAGTTCCTGAAGCACATAAAAGTTTAAGGAAAACTTGTTCAATAAAGTTTCAGAAATCCTTATACGGATTGAAGCAATAAGGGCGAATGTGGTACAATCGCATTAGCGAGTATTTGCTAAAGGAACGGTACAAAAATGACTCTATTTGCCCCTATATTTTTATTAAGAGGTCTGGATCTGAATTTGTCATCATAGTTGTGTATGTTGATGACTTGAATATCATTGGCACTTGTAAAGAGCTTTCAAAGGTTGTAGAGTGTTTGAAGAAAGAATTTGAAATGAAAGATCTTGGTAAGACAAAATTTTGTCTTAGCCTACAAATTGAGCATGTAACAAATGGAATTTTTGTCCATCAACCAACATATATTGAAAAGATTTTAAAGCAATTTTATATGGATAGCACATCCATTGAGTATCCGATGGTTGTGAGATCACTTGACCTAAATAAAGATCCATTTCGACCTCAAGTAAATGATAAAGAGCTCGTTGATGATGAAACTCCATATCTTAATGCAATTGGGCACTGATGTATCTGGCCAATAATACCCGACTAGATATTGCTTTTGCAGTAAGCTTAATAGCAAGATTCAGCTCCTCCCCAACAAGAAGACATTGAAATGATATTAAGCATACATTTAGATATCGTTGGCGAACTATAGATATGGAATTTTTTTATTCTAGTGAATTCAAGTCAAAAATGATCGGCTATGCAGATGTAGGTTATTTGTCTGATCCACATAAAGCCCGATCTCAGACGAGCTATTTGTTTACATATGGAGGTACAACTATATCATGGCGTTCACTGAAACAAACAATAGCTGCCACATCTTCAATCATGCTGAGATAATAGCCATTCATGAAGCTAGTCGGGAATGTGTTTGGTTGAGATCAATGACTCAGCATATTCAAAAAATTTGTGGTTTTCCTATGGAGAAGGATAATCCAAATACACTATATGAAGACAATGTTGTTTGTATTGCTCAATTGAAAGGAGGATACATCAAAGGAGACAGAACAAAGCACATTTCACCATAGTTTTTTTTCACACATAATTTTCAACAAAATGGTGAAACTAATGTTCAACATATTCGTTCATGTGAAAATTTGGATGATCTGTTCACTAAGGCATTACCAACCTCAACATTTGAGAAGTTGAGACAGAAGATTGGGATGCACCGTCTTCTAGAAATAAAGTGATGTTTTCATGTGGAGGAGTAGGATATGCGATGTACTCTTTTTCCCTTAGCCTAGGTTTTGTCCCACTAGATTTTTCTGGTAAGGTTTTTAGCGAGGCATCAACTAAAGCGTATTACAGATATGTGTACTCTTTTCCTTCACTAAGATTTCTTAGTAAGGCTTTAATGAGGCATATTATCTATCTTTGGACGTCTAAAGGAAGTGTTGTAATACTATTAGTAGATGTGGATGTTCAATATTCCCACTACTTTTATCCGTGATGTAAATAACCTCCCACTACTCACTATTATGATTGTAACTCCCACACGTCCATAACCTCACCCCATGATCATCCCCCATGATCTCCATTGTTAATATCATATTTAAGACAATCCTTTTGTAACCTTCTATGTAATAGTATAAATAGGTATGAATTGTGATATGGGACACACTTGAACACTTGATGAGATAAGAAAGTTATCTCTTCTTCTCTTATTCTATTACTTATCTTCTTGTTTTATATTGTTACTTTGAGCTTAGTTTCTTAACATATTTTTAATATTAATTAACAGATTTTCCTTGGCCACCTTTTTGGTGATTGTTAAAACTATTTATGTAAAAAGGTAATGCACATTTTTTTTTTTTTTTTTTTTTTTTTTTTTTTTTTTTTTGCCTATTGGAAATAGCCTCTCTACCGTTAGGTAGTGGTAAGGTGTGCGTACAGACTACCCTACCCAGACTACACCTGGTGGGAACATACTGTATTTGTTGTTATTTTTTTTTTTGCCTGTTTGTGTGATAAGTTAACTAGTTGGATTATTACGGGTCCGTCTCTCCTCTCTCTTTTTTTTTTTGGCCACTGGTCACTAGTTCCGTCTTCAGAAAGGTCAAGATGAAAGAGCTCTATTCATGTACAATGCTTACAAATATCGAATAAATTTAGTTAAGTGATAAAAATGTATATAAAACACAAATTTCATGCATCCATTAGTTTGGTATATAACACAAACACCATGTGCGAGGAATCTGAACTTTAGAATTAGGAGATGTCAATAATTTCAGTGATTTAAGGAAATAACAACTGCTAATAGTAATAACCAAAGGGTAAAAGGCACATGAAAAGAAATACTTGCTAAATTGAATTATGTACAGAGAATGTCTTCCATTGTCAGCAGCCCGGTGGTGCTTTACATTTTTAGAAGGAGCAACGATGACATTCACATCCAATCACTTTCCAAACGAACCTGAGGCCCTTTCCAGAAATCTAACCTCACAATCAACTATGCACAATAAAGAATGTAAATATGAACAACTTTCTTGAAAAAGACAACTTTTGAGACCCAGAAATTCATAACATTCCTAGTGTCTTTAGAGATGAAATTAAACAAGATCTGAAGGATCTAACTTTCTTGTGGGGTTTTCCGAGGGCCTTCTATAAATACCATCAAAAGGAAGGTTGAAGTCTCCAACCGAATCATCCATGAAGAAGGTATTGGCCAACCTATTAGAATTCTTAAAGTCAACGTGCTCGTGCTCATCTTGACTTCTGTCAGAGAAATTATCATAATAATCATGAGGGTTGCTATTGAAATTTGGAGGTTCAAGAAAACTTGTCTGGGGATCTGCAACTTGTGGTCGAGTTCTATCCCACCACTGGCTCCTAATAGATTGTGCCATGCTACTTGAATCATCATGATGTAGAATGCTCTCCCTTAAAACAGGAGCAGATGTGGTAGCTTCGAGATGACTTTGAGCTCGGTCCTCAAATAGGTGCCCCCAGTTGTCATTAACTGTATCCTTGATTTGCACAAAATGAGATGGCATCCAAGGATCTTTAAGGCGTTCATTATCACTATGAGGTGGCCTGGATTCAATGCCTCTTGAATCACTACTCGTATTGTGAGGATGCGAGGTATAATACCAATCAATAATGTACCTCTGTCCACCATCTATCAACCACATTGAGCCAAATCCAGCTCCCAAGTTGTTGAGAGGCACTTCCCTGGAGAACAAGTTATTTCTGTCACTTGAACCTCTAAAGTTGGGATTCCAGTGCTGTAACTCTGAAGGTCGATATGCAGGTCCTATATCTTGCACCTGCAGCTTTTGCTCTCTGAACGTTTTGAGCGTTGATAGGAACTGTTTTCCTTGATCATCAGGTTCCCAGGAAGGGTAGCTATTTAGAAAGCTGCAATTGTTTGACATGTAATGTTATTCAAAAGCGTCTTAAATCCAAAAATAATCCTAAAACAGGCTGCAAGTAGTCATTAGACCAACCTCAGAAATGATTTCTCCATTTTCCCTTGAGAACTTCTCTGCAAGCGGGCGGAATTATATGGCGCTCCATATTTGCTATTGCCATGATTCTGAAAATCAAACACGCTGAAGCTGCGAAGAAAAAGACACTATATCAGTGCTTAATGATTGAAATGTGCATGCTCCAACAGTGGGAGCCACCAAAATATGAACGCATAAGCAAGTAAGCTGGTATAATTACTAACCTGCACACATGACCAACACCCTCGACATGAACAGTGAAGTCCACAATGAAATGCAAAATGTCATCTACCCTCTGTGACAAAAATTATCCAACTATTAGGGACCATCATCTCAAGGATTCTCAAGATACGTAAGGTAAGGAAATTATCCTTAAAAACGAAGATCACCTTTGGCACAACAAATAGCAATAGACATGGTGTAAGAAAAATTGAGGCCATCTCCTCAAGTAACATCATTCCAGTATACTGCGCAATGAGTTAATAAGAAGTCAATAACAATCTCACACGGTAAAAAGTACTACACGATCTATCTGTCGACAGTCAAACTCTTGCATACCCTGGTTATACATCAACGAAATTCTCTAAAAAGATACAAAAATTGTGGAGAAGAATATGACTTCAAAAAATGGGATCAAAAGCCTACTACTGGAGCTACTATATTTATTTATTTTTGTTGATAAATTACAATAATTTAAAAAGGTAATTATGGAACACTACACAGAAGAGTCAAACTTCGAATCTAATATATATAAACCAACCAACCCTCAAGCCTGGAACTGAAAAGAACTAGAAGGGTTAAATCGCCAAAAAGTGAAATTAAGATAGATCGTGATAATGATCTGCCTAGTCTGAATTTACAGTGTATGATTAAGCTCTATTGAAGCAACATTTAGTTATTAACTCTAAAATGGATTGTTTAATGAGTCAACACCTTATTGTGGTAACGATTTGCTTTATTTCATAAAAAATAAATGATTTTCTTGAGAAAACTAATAATATGCTCTTAATGAAATCATTAAATCTAGACATTGAGTTACTACAATGAAGTGCCCCTTCTCACATTTATCTGCTTATAAGTATTCGTAGGGCAAAGCACCTGAAATAAAGTTTCAAACTCAGTTCGTACAGCCCCAGTACTTTCTTTCCCTCGCCATCTCTTTGGCATATAGTGTGTATGTTGGACAACAAGTGACATCGCTCCCTGTGGGTCAAGGACAAGAAGCTCATCTGTTATTGCAGCCCTGCTTATAGCTGTTATAGTTCCAAATACAGCAGCATACCAGAATAAGTTGCGACCAAATATCTGCAACATTTGAAGCAAAAGAAAATGCAGTATCAGATAGTGCGAATAGCATAAATGAGCAACTCTGCAAATAAATATTTGTTAGTTGTGGAAGTTTAAGTTTTTACATGGCCTTCCAGCAGAGATTCTTCTAGAAATGCAATGATAATAAGAACAGCAGCAAATCCACCGGAAACAAAAGAAATGAACTTTGCGACGATAGATATAATAGGCGATGGGAATTGCTTTAGATAATCAGAAGCATGTATGACACTGCTGGTGATGCGATGCTTAAACAAATGGTCAACCTGAAAACAAAGAAGACGCGCATAAATATAAAAGTAAGCCATAACAGAATTCAAGTATGCGGATGGAAAGTACCAACCAAATTGTGGAGCAAAAGAGCTAATAAAACCACAGCTCACACTCTCACTAGAATGTTAGCTCAGAATATATACACACGCACAAAACCAATCAATTCCACCTCAAACCCAAACTAGTTGGGGTTGGATGCATGAATCTGTTGTAGCCATTCCACTTAGCCATTTCATTTGGCTCACAGTCTATCTGTTACATAAATATGTTACAAAAAGTCTATCGTGCAATAGAGGGACTACGGAAAATATAGAAGCAATATACAGCTGAAAGGCGATAATCTTGACAAGTTATAGTGACATTACCCTATACCCATACAAGTAACCTGAAAGCAGGCGAGAAAACGCAGTATGCTAAACGCCTTTGCCCTTCCCAAGTCCCCATTCCCACCCCTCACCTCCAAAAAGAAATAATACTCCTCTGTATATGTGGTAAATTTTCCTTTTTACTTTGTCCCATCATTTGCCCTTCCCAAGTCCCCATTCCCACCCCTCACCTCCAAAAAGAAATAATACTCCTCTGTCCCATTTATGTGGCACGTTTTCCTTTTTACATTGTCCCAAAAAGAATGATCCTTTTCTATATTTAGAAACAACTTCACTTTAAACTTCCTAGTTTACCCTTAATGAAATAATTTACAGCCACACAGAAACTTGTTTTAGGCCACAAGTTTCAAAAGTCTTCCTTTCTTTCTTAAAACTCCGTGCCCGGTCAAACACCATCACATAAAATGGAGTAATAACCAAAGAAACGGGACCAAAAGACAGATCCAAAATGACAAGTTCCATGTTTCTCAACCTATCAAGCTCATACCAGAGAAATGATACCTCGTTGAATTCCCTAAACATCCACTTGGCAAGATTTGACCATCTCCGAGACGATGCCGTACTTGGATGGTTGTAAAACTGTTCAGCATGCCTCAAGAAGAGATACACCAGCATGAATATGACGAGAAACGGAGATAGGAGAAGCATTAAAACTCCAACAATCATAAGCCTTTTCTTTAATGTTTTAGGATCAGAAATGAATTCCCTCCTTATACAAAAGTTTCTGCAGAAAAAAAAAACACCAGTTAGATTGTAGGAGTGGAGAACAAATTAGTAAAGACATATGGAAGAAAACAAACTTCATTTACTTAAATTAGAAAGCACTACATGGCAATTTGACCGCAAGGTAGGGCATACTGTCAGATACCTGTCAAACATGCTCTGCAGTATGCACCAATTTAAGGTCCATTCAAGGGTTTTTGTCAGTATTAGACGACTACGCACTCCATTTGGGCCACATTTGATAGTTGGACCGGCGCCAGGTACCCAGTGAGAAATAGGAAAAGCGAGGAGCCCTTTGTTAAGCATTCCTATCAAATAATTTTCCTTCCGCATTAATCGCATAACCACATCATGAATAGAAAGATTCTTGACTACACAGAGTTGTTGCAATTCTTGTAACTGAACAACCCTTTCAAGAATAGATGCCCATGGAATGGTTTGTATCTCATTGTCTGTCACATGAAGACTGCACAAAAACATAACACCATTGTGATTAGCTAGAGGAATGAAAGACTCCAAGACTCTCATAGTGATGAAGATGTATTGGCAATCAATGATAACATGCAATATAGGAAAAAAAACAATCAGTCAACATCTTGAGTTTCCATTAATTATAACTAAAGCAAGAAAAAGAAATGAATGACATGTCACAAAATTTGACTTCCAGAAAATCTTTTAAGATGTTTCAGCGCACCTTCTGTAATAGAACTGACGGATTGCCAGGGTTTCTTTTAGCTGTGCGAAAAACCTCAAGAAGCAAAATATCCAGTAGACAGAAAATATCCCCAGGTAACCTAAAACAATGGCTTTAAAGAGCGTAAGAGGCTTCAATGGTTGCAGATGAAGAGCTTCGTTGGCCAGATCACAAGGCTTGATTCCAGATTCCACAGCATCCATTCCACATTTTGCGTTGCGGAGTCCATTCCAATCAACATACAACAGAAAAAACCCAGAAAAGCATATTGTGAAAGCTAGGCTCAGAAGCTCAAATATCCACTTTATAATAATGCACCATAATCCTTTCTCGCAATAATAGTTGTAGAGCCTCTCGAAGAACAGGTCCAGATCAGCAATTGGCTCAACATTCAAGCTCTCACCATTAAGAAGCCCAGATGGGCTCTCACTACCAGGACTTGGTGCTCTGCGATAGTCCGACAGTTCGATTTCAGGAGGCACATCATCAAGCAACCCTGTTCTCAACGATGATTCGCCATGCCATTTCCATTTGAATATGTTAAGGCCACTAGCGCCTTTTTGTCCACTGAACATCATTCATGTACGCTGACTATATGCAAACACAGCCTGACCATTCCCCATGCACCAAGTAATTAAAATATTGCACTGAAAAGGAGAGAAAAAGAAAAAAGAAAAAAAAAGTCATTCTTCAGCTGGTCTTCAAAGTATGAACAAGACAACAAGTATGCTCCTACCTCAATGGGGTTCTTCATTGGTTGTTAAATAGTTTTGTAAGAAGGATAATGAACATGTAGAATCGTGCTTTAGCATCCCATAAATGATAAAATCAATCTCGGAAGCATAAAATCATCAATGATTGTTTTATCTAAAGTTTTCCTTTTCTATATATTGTTAATACGTGAGAGTCCGGCAGAGCTCCAGTTCTGCTGTTAAGTACCGAAGCAAAATGACTACTTAAGCCTCGAGTAGAATGTCTTTTGGTCCTAGTTTTGCAAGACTCAGTTACCAGACAAACTCAAAGCATGTACCAAAGAAGACATGAAAACAAAGGTCAGAAATCATAAGATCAGCAGATTCAAAGTTTTGCAAAAAGTTAGTTAAGGAAATTCACTTGCTTGTCACACTTCCAGTTGTAAGCCGCTGGACGTTTTACACTTACCAGTACTCAAGCACATTTTAGTAATTTTGGCACATTTTAAAAAGTTTTCTGCAGATTGGAGCTGGTTCATGGGTCTATGATCCTTTACATATTGAGTTGCATGTCTCCACTCAATATTAGGACAGGAGTAGGTCTTACAGTTCCTTTCCTCCTAGTATTTCAAGGGGGAAATCAATGGTGTTTGACATGCTAATCGTGCGTTTGGGGTTTGAAGAGGAGGCATTGAATTTTTTGATGATTAAAAGGGAGTGAACCAAGGAGGAAGCACTAAAACTGCAGGACAGGACACAAATACTAGGAAAAGGAGCAGGAGGGTGGGTTGAAGAAACATGACTAGTAAGGAGGACAGACTTTTTCAAATTTCATTAATTGGCTAATTAATTTACTAGTATCAGGAGCAACGTTTACATGAACCAATAGACTGTGTGCTTCCCGCATTCACAATTTGCAAATATATGCTGAATAGAAACTGAGGCTGATATATTACAACAAACATGCTTTGGCAGGTATCTGATCATGAGCTGATAATGCTCGATTGCAAGGAAGCATGTAGAGGTCAATATATTGTAAATTTGATTACATAACTACACATGACGAAGAAAGCATAGTGGGACAATTCCTGCTCTGAAAGACCAATTACAAATGGCCAAACAAATTGAAATGGTATAGAAATGAACTTTGTGCCTAACTCAACCCCAAAAGCCATATAAGGAGACCAAAGACCCCATCCAAAATCGATGCAGTACTCTAACACACACCCTCCCCCCACCGCTCACATCTAGAGCGTGGATGATATAAAATGGGGGCTCAACGTCAAGCAAACCAAGAACTGAGATGCATTTGGCTCTGATACCATGTAAAGAAATGAACTTTAGATCTAACTCAATCCCAAAAGCTAGCTCATGAGGGGAGGATAGCCCAAGACCTCATATAATGAGACAAAAGACCCCATCTAAAACCGATGTGAGACCCTAACAGAAGCAACTAAAGGAGGATTTGAGGAGCTGAATTAAGAAGTTTCATAAAAGTGGGAAAAAACCCGCAAAGATGCTTGATAACTTACATGAATTGGAGTCGCTTATCAAAAAGAAAAAAAAAAACTTACATGACTCGGAGACAAGCTAGCAGGGACATTGTTGGAGGAGGAGAAGCTACACAGAGAGTAATCAAAAGGACAAGTTGGAAATCCTAATAGTACAGAAGGTTAGCTGGAGACAAAATCGAGGATGACGTGGTTAAGGAAGAGAAAGGCAATATTAAAATTTATCTCCAGAATGGCAAATGTTCATGGAGATAAAACTCTACCGGAGAAGATTGACGGTCTCGAACTTAATGGGGCAGAAGGAAATGCATGAAGGAGGAGTACAATTTTGTCAACAATTATACACTAAAACGCAAGGGTGGAAGCCGGTTTTAATGGAGTGCGATGCGGAGCATCAATTATTTCCTTTTAATTTTATTGTGTAACTAACATGATCATCTACTGCCATAGTTGAACAGGGTTTTACAAAATAGATAATGTAGCCAATCAAGTAAAATAGCCAATGTAGTAGTCAACTGGTCTAAAAAGAAAATTGATGATTCATATAATCAGCTCCAACTAATTTCGAATTAAGGCCGTCGTCGGTCGTCCATTTATTGATATCTCAATGGTTAACAATATTCCAAAGGCAACAACTTTCTAACTACAAGCTCGGATTATCTCGTATTCATATAGCATACATTGTCAATCATGATATACTACAAAATACCCACTAATCCAATTTCATGAGTCACATATCATATTCATAGTAGAAAATTTACCCATAGAATTGCAAACTATATGACACTACACATGCATTGTCCTGAATCCTACAACAACATCAATTACAAAGCCTCCGTTCCAAACAAGTTGGGGTTGGCAATACGAATCCTCATTGACCATGTTACTTCATATCCTGAATCCTAACAAAACAAAAATTCACAATACAAGATAGATAATACAAGAGAACAAAGCAATTTACCTACAACTAGATTCACTGTTTCCACCAATACCCAGCTGAAATCCTCAATACACCATAAAGTAAACAACTTGGTGAAGCAATTCTAAGCAATTCCAGAAAGTAAACAGCTTGCCCACTATTCTCCCAAATAAAGGGATTCTAAACAATTAAAAAATCCCAATTGGGAAAGTGATTTCTTTTTTATGAGTGTACGAACCAGCTTGCCCGTACCAAGCTAAATTATATGGGCTTACACTGAGGGTTATAGGGGGATTTAAACCCCAAAATATTTAGGTTTTTCTCCTGCAATAAAGTGAAATAAAAACTATAAATTTCCGAAACAACCTCAAAAAAGGGTGAGGCAAAAAAGATTAGATACTTAACGGGCGGTGACTGAAGAGGAAGAAGGACGGCCGCCGCCGATATAGGGTGGAAGAGAGTTTGGGTTGCGTGGAGAATGAAGGGGAGAATTACGTAGCGGGGTTCCGTTTAGTTTTCGTGTACTATTGTAGATTGTTTTTCTTCTTCTTCTCTAAATCCAATGCGTTAAAAATGAAAAGTTTGCTCTTGAGTTTCCTTTGTTTAATTAATTAAGGAGACGTGACGATGGCTACTTTGCTTTCTCCTCATCTATTTACTAGTTACTACTACTCCTTAATCTAAAAGGTCTTTTTCTTTTTAACCTTAGGGCTCCTTTTATTCCAGTTTTACTTGTGATAAAATTGCGGTATAATTAATTTTATCGGGATTGTAGTATTATTTTTATTCCTATGAAAGGGTGGAACATCAATCCCGAAGTAACTAAGGATAATTAATTGTGAGATAGCTTATTTTCCAACCAAATAACTCCTTAGTCCTTTTTAGGCCAGTTTGTGTACTTATATGTTTTTTTTTATAATGGAGGTATTCAGGCTAATTTGCGTGCAGTTTAATTATTAGGGGAATTACCAGTTATGTCCATTTATAAGTAGCTCATTACAAAAATTGGCCAATTCATAAAATATTACTAATATTAGCCAAATATTACTAGTATTAGCCAATCAGATATTTGTAGCAAAATTAAGTCAAATTTTTGCTTTTTTTTAGCGGGTGTTATTAGAATAGATTGGGTACATCTTAAAGAGTTCGAATCTCAGTTTTGGGATGATTTGGTGAAGTTTTGAGGTAGTTTGAATTGAAAATTCGAAGTAAAAATCGAACATGAAAAAAAAGGTGATATGTGCATCACACTGTGTATCATTTGTGTATCACATATGTATCATATTTGTATCAATTATGTATCACATGTATATCCATGTATACCTATGTGTGAGATACATGTTTGATACATGTGTCGCATAAGAACTTTTTTGAACTCACGAATTTTGATACAAAATCAGTCCAAATCACCTCCAATCTTCCTCAAATTTTGTATACTGACTTATCCATATGTTTTCAATGAATTTCAACTATGCCCATTGAAAAAAGTTCCTTTTTGCTTAGATTTTTGGAATATTGTATTTTTATTTTTTGTATTTCATCACCTTATTTGGGAAATAACTTACCCGCACCGGGTGTTTACACCAAGTATAGTTAAACAAACTATAGGAGATAAACTCAGGTCTTCTACGAATTTTACTTTTTAATAAATAATTTTTTTTATAGGAGACTATTTAATTATATAGTAACTAATATATACTTTTAGGGTTGTCGTCATTTTCTTTGGTTTATTTCCCCGCAATCATCCTCTTTGCATTCATGCTGCATCTTGTATCATGTACTGAAATGACTCTAGAGATTCATCGTCCTCATCCTCCCCCTAACTTAATCTGAGTTCTAATTCTGTTTCTTTGTGAAATGCCTGGGCAAAATCTTGTCTTCTTCTACAATAATTATAGGAATAAATACAAGATTGCCAAAGCTATTAACTTGAAAGTTCTTAATCCTTAGAAATAGAGATATTTACTAACTATTATTGCACATAAAACACTATTTGACCGGCCATTGTAAGGTCAGGATGATATTTATTTTATTTAATTTACTTTAGCTAATTGTTTAAGTTCGGTGGAGAGAAGAAATAAAAAAGAGATGATCAATTTAAGTTTTTATGCAAATATTTTTTATCGTTTACTATTTTAGAATTTCAAAAGCATTGTCCAGTTATAGAACAAAGAAACACCATCGGAATAGCTAGCTAGATTATTAGGTATATTTATTTATTAATTAAATTATGTGCAAAACAAATGAAGGTTAAGTATGATTAGGCACTAATAGTTATAGTTAGATTAAGTGACAAGTGTCATTTAGTTATTGAATTTGTGTAAACACCCGGTGCGGGTAAGTTTTTCCCCTTTATTTGCTACCTAATCAATAAAATTTCTTTTCCGTCTTACATCTAATGTTGGTAATCACGCTTAAAAATATGGAAGGAGATTTTTGCATGTGATTCTTTGAGATAAAGAACCTTATTTATTTAGTTTTTCAATTTTTATATGTGTTTGGCTAGTTTTGGTAAGTTTATGACTAATGGCTAGAGGTTGGTAAGTTGAAACTTATATGGGACATTTGTGTAAGTTTCCCTAATTATTATATTGAATACATGCTACCTCCCACTACCACAGGTACTAAATAACTATACTTATCAAGACTTTACAAATGAAAAAAAAAAAAGAAAAATCAGTTACAATTTCCTACCTCACGTAAGTACATGCCTCGAGTTTATACATCAAAGTTATAGATTTTGTATAACTACCCATTTTTTCGAAGCCTATTAATTCGACTAATTCAAATTTACATTGAGTATGATGTATTAGAGTAGAAAGGCGTCCTACTAATAAGGTTTAAGAGTTTGTTCATCCCTAAAACTAAAACCTTAAACATCTCATTAACAATATAGGGATAAGCTCATATGGAGTGTGATCACGCCCAACTATGCCTTATAAAAAGGACAATGCGGTCGTTGCAAATATAATCCAGTTTACAAGTCCGGAGTCGAATCCCACAGAGAACTAAGGTTTAGCTACAGCTGTTCACTATCACCAAGAAGACAAGCTTGAACAATTCCTAACTTATAGATATTAAGATTCTTGTGTTTAACTGATTAACTAACAAATTAAAATAGTAAATTAACAACTAACGATACTGAGGGTTAGAGAAAAGATTAAGGAGGTCTAGAGTTATGATTTTCCCTATTGTCGAGATTCTTCCCGCTATGTCTTCTATAATTTCGCCTAAGTATTCTCTACTGATCATGAGCACTCTTATTACCATAAATCTCTCCCGAGTAATTACGACAATTTACTAGACGCGCTCTCCCGAGCTACGCTAGCTGGCTTTTAATACAGCTCACTTCAAATCGCACCCAAGGCTTCGTTATCCCTAATCCCGCCTTTAAACCCTCGGTTATTGATCCCTCATATACTCTGGGAGTGGTGTTGTTCAACAATTACCTAAATATGCACTCTCTCCCGAGTTATGCATACTAAATAGGCACAGCTAATTGAGAGCTCTTCAACCAACCACAATACAAACGTAGTTGAACAAATAGAGAAAAGCTATGACTCAATTATATAAAAACATAACAAGAATTTATCCTACAAAAGGTTCTATCAAAACTCTAGATAACAAATTAGCTATTCATAATAGTATGTAAAACTACAACACTAAAAGTCATAACCAACAATGAAAAATAGGAAGAGGAAGGAAAAACTCGTAGAAGAATTTTCCGCCTTGCTCCCAATGTGTTCTTGCCTCCAAGGATG
Organism: Nicotiana attenuata; assembly: GCF_001879085.1. Classification (NCBI taxonomy): domain Eukaryota; kingdom Viridiplantae; phylum Streptophyta; class Magnoliopsida; order Solanales; family Solanaceae; genus Nicotiana; species Nicotiana attenuata. The sequence goes on along the minus strand of NW_017671304.1, from coordinate 284,976 downwards.
TTGTCTAACCCTAAAGTAGTGTCTCTCCGCCTCCTTAGGTCTAATTTGTGTCCAAAATATGTCCCCCTCTTGTTCTTGGTCGGCCTCCTTTGTTTAATATAGGGTTTAGGACTTAAAATCTCATGTTTTGCACTTTAGTCCCTGAAATTTTCGCTTCTTGCCGCGGTTTTGCCGCGGTCGCGGTGGAACTGCGGCCAAACAAGCCCTCTGATTCTTCAGTTGTCCACGACCATCTTCTACCGCGGTTCTGCCGCGGTCGCGGAAAAACCGCGGTTTTTCACCATGTTCCGTTCGGAATTTGGAACAATGTAAAACATGAAAGTTGTAGCCCTTTGAGTTAGCTTTCCAACCATATATTGTGGAGCCCAAATGGAGTTCTGAGCAAAAAGTTATGTCTATTTTACTAGACAGTGCGCAATATGCCTCCTCAAGTCTTCGTTCGTACTTAATTATCAAATTTGACCCCCAAACACGATCCCGGCTTAATTCCTTGAGCTTTTACTCATACTTCAAAGCTTCAAATCACTTAAATTTATTTCATAACATCTATATAGCTCGGAATCACACCTACAAGGCATAAAACACACAATTAGTGCAAAACACTAGCGATTAAAGCGCAAACTCAATTAAAGTGCAGTAAATTCGAGTGTAATAAGCGACTAAAATATGCAATTATAGCCTATCATCAGAGTGTTGCAGTTAAAATTCGTAACTAAATGGTTTATGATTGTACTAATTAGTTTTCCGAATGTTATATTGAAATAATCACTATTTTTTTAAGTTATTTGAGGAATAACTTATACTTAACTAGGCAGCATAAGGTCATTGGATATAAAGTCAAATTTGTGGTTTATTGGACTCTACTTGGCCTAGAAACAACACATAATACTATTTGAGAAATGTTATCTTTAACTTTCATCACAAAATGCTTAAAGATAAATTAGTATGTGTTAGTTTTAACTATGTTTTATCATACTATTATGAAATATATGAATACAAAATTCAAAATTAGGTTAGCCAAAAAAAAAAAAATTGAGCCTCTTTTGCCTTCATAGAGAATACAATCATATTGCAATTAAAAAAAAATTGTATTTATGTACTGTATTACTACTAATAATGACTTCAAATGGACTAAACATATAATATATTATATATCTATATTTATACTATATTAAAAGCACGAAGGTCCTTAGCGAAATATTATTCGCCTTTTTTATCCTTTAAAAATAATTTTTTACAATGGACAAATATAGAGCCCGTTTGGATTGGCCTAAAAAAAGTAGTTTTTAAGTAAAGTGCTTAGAAGCACTTTTTAAGTGTTGGAGCTGGTTTTATAAATAAGCAGTTACGTGTTTGGACAAAAGTGCTGGAGCTGAAAAAAAGCTATTGAAGTGTTTGGTAAACAAGTGTTAGTAAGCATTTTTTCTATTAAAATTACTGAAATATCCTTAAAGTTGTTAAACTTATAAAGAAGCTTATTACTATAATATTTTATTTTAAATAATATAAATACATAATAATTAATATTTTAATTCACTTTTAATTTAGAAAACTAAAAGTAGTATGAAGAAAGCAAACGAAAACTAACCCAATTTCGGTATGAAGAAATCAAACGAAAACAATAATTAATATTTCAAAGATGTTATAAATAGAATTTTATTTATGGTGAATGTCTATATTTAGAGAGATTCTATGGTGGCTAAGTCATCCTCTCCCTATAAATAGAGGGTTTTATTCCATTGTAATTCATTCCAAATCAATAAGAATTCTCTCTCTCTCTACTTTTCTCTGCAATATTCTTCTTCTTCTTTTATTATTCATAACACGTTATCAGCACGAGACTCTAACCAATTGAGTAGAAGCTTTGGGATTGGGCATAATGATTGTCAATTATTCCATGAACTTCCTTCATGATTAAATTTTAGATTTAAGGTAAGTATTTTACCGTATTTTTCTCTTTTATTCTATACTTTGATTTTAAATACAAGCAAAGACAACAAAGTTTGATTATAACTCTAATGGAGTTTGTAAGAAATTATAACCACCTGAAGTGGTAAAATTTCTATGCCTCGCCATGATCAAATTCATGTATGATTGTGGGCAAAGAATTGAAAATCCGTCCAATTGAATTTGCTCCATCCTCATTCCCTTAAGAGAATGTGATAGCAGTATGTGATAAGTCTGAAAGAAGACAAAATTATTACTATGAATGTATCAATGGATATGGACGTGGCAATAGACGAAATTATAATCGTCATCATTTGTGGTAATGAGAACAATAAGGATTCTCAAAATAATCCCCCACTTGTGAAAATATTTGTCATCGATTTGACATGAGATTTTATAAAGCACATATAGATGATTATGGTCTATTCATGATGTGAATGTGACAACATCTGATTTAAGAATACATATTCATTTTTGGAAGAATATGAGTGTGCTAGTGGTATATACCACACTCACCTCTAAAAGGAGGTTTGAGATGATATAAGAAAATAATGTCATTATTATGGAATGAATGGTCATTGGTCACGTACCTATTGTACGCCAAAATACTTTGGCATTGTGATTGTTAAAAGACAACGGTAATGCAAGAAACAGGTCTTGCATATAATTTTGACCATAACCATAATGGTATAACTTCTCTTTAAAAGAGATATTCACCATATGGGTGTTGATGAATATGTTGTACTACAAAATTAATTGAGAACTCTGCAAGAGCCAATTATACTATTTTGGAGAAACACAATTAATTACCAATAAGGTATTGTGTTGTAGTAAGTCTCAAAGAAACTTATTCAGTTTCCAAAGTATACGCGAAAGCGGTTGATTATATTGAGACTATAAATAAAGGAAAGATTTAATATCTTCTATTACTACAACTTGTAGCGGGGTAATATGTATGTGAAAAGCTACCCGCTTTATTCTCCAATTTGTACTACATAAACAAAAGAATACCACAATGAAGTGGATATTTAGTGATATAAAAACCCATATCATAATAAACTTGGAGTTTATTCATAATTGCACACATCATGGTGTAAACCTGAAGTTTATCAATATTGATAATTTATCCGGTTGGCATAATTGGTTTAGCCATGTTAATTCAAGTATGATGTGCAAAAATAAAAGAGAATTCACATGGGTAAATATTAAAGAACTAGAAAGTTCTTTACGAATTCTCTTACATTGCTTGTTCTCATTAATTAATATACCAACTAAAATTGGGATTGAATCCCATGAATGCTGGAAATATCAAAGGTGAATATTGGCCCATTCACCTGCCATGTATACCATATAAGATGCATCTATGAGATGGTTACATGTGCGATTATTAATAACCCGCAACATGGTGTTTGCGAGGTAACTTGCTCAATAATTTAATTTAGAGCATAATTTCCAGATTTTTTATTCAAGATAGTTCATCTTGATAAGTTGGTTTACATCACAGTTGGTTTAGAAAAATAATTTATTGAGTGCCTCCACTTAATAGCTAAACTATTGCTTATGAGAACAAAGTTATCTATATCAGTTTGATATACGTTATATACGAAAGTATATTATTTTCTCCCCTCACAAGTGGTTCAGGGTCAGGAACCAAATAATTTTATCTTATTATTATTGATGTGCGGTGTATATTTTGATTAACACCATAACGCACAAAGGTGGATTCTCAAAGTTGAGGAAACAAGTTAGTTTTTCTAACATGAGGGGGAGACAAGATACAACAGTTGAGAAAAAGTTACGTGGAATGAATTATCATTTGTGCATCTAGATCCTCGAATAAGATAATATGAACTTGAAGTTCATAAAAGGATAATTCATTTGCAATATATTGCAAAACATGCCAAATGCATTTGCTGACCCAAAGAAAGTAACTATATTCTCATTGCAAACGCTTCTATTAAGTCCTAGAAGGACAAAGTCTATGGTACGCTTAAAGCATATAGACAATCGGTTTCAAATAAACTTCTTAATATAGAAGATGAGCAAATGATCAAAATGATCATAATAAGGAGGCAAGTGATCTAGAAGATCACATGACATAACACTTCATAAAATCTCATGAGAGATTCAGGTACTTGAATATATGAATGAAGAGATCTCTATGTTATGTCTTTATGAAAATTAAGGAGGTTGGAACCGATATAAAATGTTCGTCGACGACATCTATGTTTATGCTAAGTATAGATGAGGATCTTAAGTCTATCGAATATAGACACAAAAATATTGGCCAAATGGAAGAGCCACAATTCAAGTATAATTTGAATTCATATGAAAGACATGTAGTTTTGAACACGTAGTTCAAATACTTGAAAGTATAGAGCCAATGATATGTGCAATCAGTTTTCAATATCTTATTTGTCTAGCATGACATGAAACCTTGATATGCATCTAATTAAAGTCTATTATATGACTTATATGGCTTAACTTATGAGACCCTTGAAAGATTTAAATCGCTTGAAGCATATACAATTTTTGATCTTGAAGTACCACTTCCTCGGTGCAATTTGTGCACAAATGTATCTTGCTATAACTATAGGCATGATACTATGATACCAAGAGTTTTCACCTCTATGTGAAGATATTGAACTGACAATTCCAACAAGATCATATGAAGACAATTCATCTCTATCAAGAATGATGATTTCAAGGTGCAATATATTCATTCAAGTTAATATGGCAGATTTGTTCATCAAATCTCTACCAAATATCTTTTGAAGATGGTGCACAAGATTGGAATGCAAATGCTTAAGGATGTGAAAGTGATGCTCTCATGAGGGGGAGTTAATACGCGTTGTACTCTTTTTTCCTTTCAAGGTTTTGTCCCACTGGGTTTTCCTTGCAAGGTTTTTAATGAGGCAACCAAAAGGCGTATTGTTAGATATATGTACTCTTTTTCCTTCTCTAGATTTTTTTTCCCATTGGGTTTTATTTTAGTTAAAGTTTTAACGAGGCACATTATCTGTTGAATAGACATTCAAGGGGGAGTGTTATAAATAGAATTTTATTTATGGTGAATGTCTATATTTAGAGAGATTCTAGGGTTTATTACTTGGTGGCTAAGTCATCGTCTCCCTATAAATAGAGGGTTCTATTCCATTGTAATTCATCCCAAATCAATAAGAATTCTCTCTCTCTACTTTTCTCTGCAATATTCTTCTTCTTTTATTGTTCATAACAAAAGAGAATTAATAAAAAACAAAAAATATAGAAAGCAAACAAACGTTACCATCTGGAGAAATATGGAAAGAAAAAGAGTAAAATGAAGAAAGTAGATGCTGCAATTTTGGGAGGAAGAAGACAGCAACAATTTCAAGTTTGGTACTGAGGGGTAATTTTGAGATTAAGAAAAATTATAAGGGATAAGAATGTAATATCCTTGGTCAAAGCAATATGGCTTTTAAGCCAATTTAAAAAAAGTTGAATTTACCCAATTTGTTGGTTTTGGCTTCTTTTTAAGCAAATTTTAGCTTTTTTTAAGCCATTTTTCTAGTTGCCAAACACTTCAAAAGTTAAAAATGGCTTAAAAGCTGGTTTGACCAGCTTTTAAGCCCATCCAAACAGGCTCATAATATAAGTTACCTTCCTAATATTTAGGAATTTGAAATCAATTAATCTTTTGTGTATTAAATCTTTCCTTATTAGTCTAGGTTAGAAATCCTAATATTTAGAAATTTAAATCAATAAATATTTTACCTTATATAAGCTATTCTAATTGAACATAAATCCTTTATGACGAGAAAGTTTTTATATGGTGACTTCAGTTGATTTTCAATTAAGAACTTAAAATATGGGGACACATAAATTTAAAAGTATTTAATATAATAACGTCTAAACTAAAAAATAAGTAAATACGCATTTTGAAGTTTTTTGTTTTAATCAACAAAACAATTAATCCATGTTCGATTAAGCACTAAAAATGATTATTTGATGCCCGATTTAATCATATTAAATGGCACAAGCCTAAATTTATATAATAAAAGTACGAAACCTCTATGCGAAATATAATTTAATTTTTATTCTTTAGAAATAAATTTCATTTTGAATAAAAATGCAATATAAATATTTTACTAATATTTAAAACTTTAAAATTAATTAAAAGTTTGCTTATTAATTTTTTTTTAACTATGTAGGAAATTGAAATATTTAGGACTTTCAAACGACTTATAAAATGTCTAAATTAATATGTATACACACAGTTACAATTCAATACGTTTTTATAGTAATTTGTTCATCCTATTAATTTTTTTATGTTTTAATGCCCAAACACGTTTTGATAGAGTTATATAGATAATCATAAAATATTTTCTTCTTTTTCTTTTAATAATTAAAACCCCACTACGTGGATAATATTGAAACCTTTAAACGGAGATTAATTGAGAAAACATATGATTCATATTTTTAAAATACGTATTCGATAAATCTTTAAAATAAAAGTCTATTCCTTATTTATGTCTTCTCGAAAGAATTTGAAAACATATTTAAAAACAAAAATTAGAATAATCTTAAATCTTCAAGGGCTATACATTCTTACAAATGACAAATTTCCAAATTGGAACATAATTAAAACTGAATATATTAACTAATGATTGAGAAAATTTATGAAAAAAGTTTTTTCTTTTATTGAGTTAGTTATAGAGGATCAATAGTCATCAATTTCAAAAACTTACACTTTATTTTATAACTCAAATATAGTTTTAAAAAATATATGAAATTGTCTTCCGAAATATTACACATTGAGATGGGGAACACGCGCAACGCGCGTACACTAAGACTAGTACTTTGAAATTGTGATGCCATGAATAACAAAGGCGAAATCATTTAAGCGGATTTCGAGATTCTGGAAATCTTTTAGAATATTTTTTTGAAGTTGCAAACCTGAAAGGAAGGAATTACCAAACTTTGTAAAAAAAAAAAAAAAGTAATAAAAATTTAATTAGAAAAATAAGGAAAAAAATGTAAATTTAATAGAATGGATTTATGCAATCGTAGATCCAGCTGGTACTATGTTGATATCTTTGTCTCGGGAGATTTTTGTAAAAATGGCGTGTGGTAGCCACTAAATAAGGTGGTGTTTATTTTTTATCCACCAATTTTAATGCTGAGCAAAAATAGCCACTAATCTATTAAAATTATTTTGAAAAGACATTTTAACCCTTTTTTCCATTTCTTTTCTTCCCAAACCCTCGCTTCTCTTTGTACAGAAGTGGCTGGCTATGTGTGCTTCTCTCTCAATCTCTTCTGTGCATTTTTTCTCTCAGTAACCCTCGTTCCTAATTTCTCTTCTCTCAAACACCAATTTTACTACAGATTCAGTTAAGCATTCACTCAAACATATAATCTGCAAACCAGTTTTGTCTTCTCCGTTGTTCCTCATTCGCCGATTGGGTCGCTAGTTTCCGGCATGGCACTCCGGCATATCCGAAAACCCACCTTGTATACGTCGAATTTTCCTCGCCGGAGCTCAAAATTTAAGCCAACACAATGATGATACTCAAATACACACTGAAGTGGATAACAAGACTAGCAACAGTATAATAGACCTACAAAAGCTCCTAAATTTTTTCGTTGTTATTCTTGTGAAATGGCATGTAGTCCTGAAGTCCTCAACTTAGAGTTCCAAGTTCAAAAGTTAAGGACATGTAGTCTTGAAGTCCTGAAGTTAAGTTCAAAAGTTAAGGACAATAGGTCATGAAGTCCTGAACTTCGAATAACAAGCTCAAAAGTTAAGGACAATAGGTCCTGAATTTAGGCTGAGAAGCCCAAAAGTTAAGGACAATAGGTCCTGAACTTACGGTTACAAGTTCAAAAGTTAAGGACAATAGGTCCTTAAGTCCTGAACTTAGACTAACAAGCTCAAAGGTTAAGGACAATAGGTCCTGAACTTAGGCTAAGAAGCCCAAAAGTTAAGGACAATAGGTCCTGAACTTAGACTAACAAGCTCAAAAGTTAAGGACACTTGGTCTTGAACTTACAGTTACAAGTTCAAAAGTTAAGGACATGTAGTCCTGAAGTCCTGAAGTTATGTTCAAAAGTTAAGGACATGTAGTCCTGAAGTCCTGAAGTTAAGTTCAAAAGTTAAGACATGTAGTCCTGAAGTTCTGAACTTAGAGTTCCAAGTTCAAAAGTTAAGGACATGTAGTCCTGAAGTTAAGTTCAAAAGTTAAGGACATGAGCAGAGGGGTATTTTCGTCCGGGCAGTTAAAGTTTATTAAAGCAGTGGCTAAAGACTAAAGACATTTTAAACAGTGGCTTAAAAGTAAATACATGTGTTATTAGTGGCTAACCGTGCACTTCCCCTGAGATTTTTTGCCAATATAGAGATAGGGCCAAATCACGGGCTTGTAATTGTTCTTTGGGCCAAGTGCAACTACTGTTAAGCTCGCTATTTAAAATATATTCACAATTTATAATGTATTTAAAGAGTAGCCAATTCACCCAAACTTCAGAACTAACTATCCTGATTTTAAAAATTCAGGACCTAGTATCCTGAATTTTTGAGTTGCTAATGTCCTGAATTTTTGAACTACTAATTTAAAATTCAGGGCATAAAATTCGAACTTCTTGACACAATTTTCGAACTTTAGGACACGGTGTCCTGGAGTTTGAATTTTGAGGTTTAAACTATAGAATGTCTTGTCCTAAAGTTTAAGCGAAATTGGTTAATCTTTAAATACATTGTAACGGTGAAACAACACACTTAAAAGTGGCTACCTAGTGTCATTTCCACTTGTTCTTTCATGTCCAGTCTCCTATGCGGGCTAGTATCGCTCTGACTAATGGGCTAATTTCTTTGATCACTTTCAATTTATTATGAAAAGGATCCTTACACAAATAGCCACTTGGATTTGCTGTTTATATTTTTAGCAAGTGTACATAGATTATACACTGTTATGCACATATTATACATGTATTATACATCCGACGGCTATTTTTAGTTTAAGCGGTTGCTATTCGGATTAATTCTTCTAAATTGTAAAGCTATCCCATTCATAATATGTGTATAACTATGTATTATTTATGTATACCGGCTAAAAAAGTAAATAGTAAATCTAACCAATTATTTATGTAAGATCAAAATCAAAGAAATTAGTCCATTAGGGCCGACACAGTCCTGAAAGCTTAACAGATTTGTACTGGGCCATAGAAATGAAGATAGTACTCATTCATGGCCTCACGAATGTAGGCCCACTAAGGCACCAAATGCACAGAAAGCTTTAAATGTTCCTTCTTCTTCTTCTTCTTCTTCTTTGTTTTTGTTATTTTTTTTTTTGTTGCTATTTCAACCAAATATTGTCCAAAAGTACGAAAGAGTTGTGTTTGCTTTTAGAAAAACATTGAAACTGTTTCAAAATTTATTTTAGTCTTCCCGTGTGACGTCAGATCCTACTTATAAAATTACATTGGGCATGTCGTTGTTAAGTCTTTCGAGTAAAAATAACACGGGCTAGCTAGTTTTCGGGCTGGTCATTCAAAAATAGCCAGCGTTTGCAAAATCATTGAAAAATAACCATTCAAAAATCTGGCCATTCTTGAATTTATCCCGTCTTTCGAAGTAAGTTTTCCAGCCAAGCATTGTTTCAATTTTTAGAAAAACTACAACACTACTCTTGGTGTTTGATTTGAAAAGAAGAAGAAAATTCGATGTTTTTTTCGTTTTTGAGAAAATTGGACAAAAAATTTTACACTTTACAATCCAAATGTCAAATGTCAAATGTCATATACTAGAAGGGGAAAAAGTCCTTAATACAATCCACATTTATTTCATGCTTATGTTTATTGAAAAAGAGATTTGTCAGGATACCGTTGATATATTTGGTGAGATGTATGAGATCCTTCCGCTCTTAGCCAGAGATATCAAATTTGAGTTTTGTGATGACCCAAAGGGTCATATTTTATTTTAGAATTCGATTCCGTGTTCCGAGACCTTGAAAACCTAAATTTATCTCTCCTCGATTTGTGTGCGCAGTCCGGACGCGTATCCGGAAAGCCCTTATGTGAAAAACTTAAGAAAAGATAATTTTTAGCTTAAAAAGATGATTTTAGTTGACTTCGGTCAATATTTTGGGTAAACGGACCCGAACCCATATTTCGACGGTCCCGTAGGGTCCGTAGTAAAATATGGGACATGGCGTATGCCCGGAATCGAATTTCGAGGTCCCTAGTCGGAGAAATGAATTTTTGAAGAAAATTGATAAGATTGAAAATGCAATAATGTAAATGATTTGATCTTGTTGGTATTGGACCTGTATCTTGGTTCCAGAGCCCGGTACAGGTCCGTTATAATATTTAAACCTTATCTGTGAAATTTGGTGAAAAACGGAAGTGATTTGACGTGATTTGGATCTTTGGTTGAGAAAATAGGAAGTTTGAAACTTTCTTGAAAATTTCATGTGTTTTGGTGTTCAATTCATAATTCTAGGTGTTATTTTAGCGATTTGATGCATGAGCAAGTTCGTATGATGTTTTAAGACTTGTGTGCATGTTTAGTTTGGAGCCCCGAGGGATCAGGTGAGTTTTGGATAGGCTACGGAGTGATTTGGACTTAAAGAAAATTTTTCGGTATGTTGCAGGTCTGCAGACTTCGCATTTGCGAAGTCTGGCTCGCAAATGCGAGCATCGCATTTGCGAAGGTATTTCGCATTTGCGATGAGAAGGCTGGGAAGGGGACCTTCGCATTTGCAAAGCTCATTGTCACAATTGCGATTGGAACAGAGGCCGCATTTGCAAACACTTGTTCGCATTTGCGATGCCAGCAGGACAGGCCAAGCTTCGCATTTCCGAAGTAATGTACGCATTTGCGAGTTTGCAATTGCGAACTTGTGATCGCAAATGCGATAACTGCGACAATTCAAAACAATTTTTGGATGGGATTTTCCATTAATTCTCCTATTTTTCAAAACCTAAACTTCAAGAGGCGAGTTTCCAAAGACCATTTCTTCCCCAAATCATAGGTAAATGATTCTTAACTCATTTGTTTCAATCTATTTCATCTTTTTACAAGATTTCATCCTAGGATATAGGGATTTTCATGGTGGAATTGGGTGTTTTTGGGTAGAACTTAGGAATTTCGAAATTTGGAGATTTGGACCTCAAATTGAGGTAGGATTCCAAAACCAATTGTAAATCCAGGCTCGGGGGTGAATGTGTAATCGGGTTTTGGTCCGAATTTCGAGTTTTGACCAAGCAGGCCCGGGTCGATTTTTGACTTTTTTGGGAAAAATGTTGGAAATCTATAATTATGCATTGGTTGGTTTCTTTAGCGTTTATTGATGTTATTAAGTTAAATATGGCTAGATACGAGTGGATTGGTGGAGGAATCGAGAGGTAAAGCGGTATTTAAGCTGTGAATTACCCGTTGTCTTGAGGTAAGTATTTGGTCTAACCTTGACTTGAGGGATTAGGGATCCCCGACTTGCTTGCTATGTGAAATACCATGTGTGTGGTATAGGTGTGGTGACGAGCATCTATGCGTTGCCAAAATACTTGTTTAGCCTGTCCCCTTGTCCCGTTTCCCTGTATATTGCTCTCTTGTCTTACTTTCTACTTGCTTATTGATGCTTCCGTGTCTAATTGCTTCTCGTTAAATGTTGCTTCTCTATTGGTGTTGTAAATTGTTCCATTGTTCCATTATATCACACTGTTGGTTTATGTTGGTTTATTGGTACTTCATGGTACACTTTGGTTGGTCTCGCTGTGTAGCTTTAACTGGTGAAGTTTCATAATTGTCGTGATATTCCATTGTGTTGGTTTGAGGTATAAGTGTTGTGGAGGATTTGAGTTAACTTGTGAAACACTTGTCTTTATTTTGTGATTGGTGTTGGTATATAAATTTGGATCGGGTTGCACGCCGCAACATGAGGAATAAGGGTGGATGTAATTGTCTGGTGGGATCGGGTTGCACGCTGCAATAAGGAGTAATAAGGGTGGATAGGTGGGATCAGGTTGCATACCGCAACATGAAGAATAAGGGTGATATATTGAGGAGTAATAAGGGTAGATTGGTGGGATCGGGTTGCACGCCATAACAAGGAGTAATAAGGGTGAATATTTATACTGTTATTGATTATATGGTGGGATCAGGATGCGCGCCGCATCAACTGTTGTTTATGTATTCATTTTTGCTGAGGTTCATTATTGTGGTATTGAAACTCCCTTAAGGATTGGTTATAGCTGAGTATTGGTATAACGACTGGGTTTCGTATTTATTTAATGCAAGTTACTATTATATTTTATTCTTTATTTCCTTTCTGTTTTAGTATAAATTGTTGCAGGTTATATATGTTGTTATGCCCCGTCGTAGCCTCGTTACTACTTCGTCGAGGTTAGGCTCGGCACTTAATAGTACATGGGGTCGGTTGTACTAATACTGCACTTTGCACTTTCTGTGCAGATTTCGAAGCTAGTGGTTGATCTAGAGGTTGGTTGCTATTATTGCATTCAGGAGACCCAAGGCAGTCCTGCAGGCGTCCGCAGGCCCTGACGTCCCCTCCTATCTTTACTTCATTATGTTTTACTTTCTCCGTGACAGATGTATTTTCTTTCGAACCATTACTTGTAGTATTCGTAGACTGTTCGTGAGTTGTGACACCAGTTTCTAGGTGGTATCTACTTCTGATTTCGTCAATAGTATAAGTGTAATTAGTTAAATCATGTACTTTCGCTTTTATTTCCGCTGATCTAGTACTTGTTAAACTTTATTTATAAAAAGGATAAAGGATAAAGGTGAAATATTCTGTAACGTTGGCTTGCCTAGCGAATGCAATGTTAGGTGCCATCACAGTCCCGAAGGTGGGAAATTCGGGTCGTGACAAGTTGGTATCAGAGCACTAGGTTGCCTAGGTCTCACAATTTACGAACAAGCTTGGTAGAGTCTGAGGGATCGGTACGGCGACGTGTGTGTTTTTCCCCAGAGGCTACACAGTTAGGAACAATTTCACTTCTATTCATCTCTGTCGTGCGGTTTGATCTCTCAATGCTAATTGAACTCTCTACTCTGTTCTTTCGCAGATGGCGAGAACACGCACCACTTCATCAACTGATGAGCAGCCCGAGCCCCCAGTGGCAGCTCCTACACGGGGCAGAGGACGAGGCCTAGGCCTTGCTAGAGGCCGAGGCAGGGGCAGGACTCAGCCTAGAGCTCGAGCAGCAGCACCAGAGGCGGAGCCTCAGGTAGAGTTTGATGATGAGGTTCCGGCCCAAACCGTTCCAGCGAGCCCAGCTCAGGTTTCGGAGGGGTTCATAGCTACCCCGGTACTTCAGGATGCTTTGGTCCGTCTAGTGGGCCTTATAGAGAGTGTTACTCAGGCAGGCATACTTGTATACGGTAAAAATCAGAAGACCCAATTTTATGGCCATTATGACGCTTCACAAGCACATCTTCAAAGGCTCGAGGCACGACTCGAGGTTCGACCCTGAGGGTCCTCGACGTTTGACCTCGAGGCATATAAATCGGTGGTTATGATGGCAAAGCGGGAAGTTCTCAAGGCACTTGATTAAAGCTGACCAAGTCTATTAGGCTAGTGCGAGCCCGTACCGTGGCATTAAATAGCTGTATCAGCCGCGTATCTTTGTAATAAATGCATCTATACCATGTTGGGATTTCCCCTCATATATAAAGGGGATCCTTGTCATTTTGTAAGGAGATAGATAACACACAACATTGAATACAAGAACAAGAACATTCTCTACTCTCTATCTTAAACATATTCTCCTTTGATCTTGTTACTTACATTTATTGTATTTCATTGATTGTTCTTCATTTATTACTCATCATTGATCATAAAGGCCCTCATCAAGGCCCCTAGAATTGTTAGTCCTCCACCGACTGTTCAGAGCCTAACGCCTACCTCGACCTCGAGGTCCTGTATCAGCCAGCTCGAGGGCCCGATTCCCAGCCACTCGGTTTGCTTGATACACTACCTTCAGGCTCTTACTTTATTTTCTAGTCTCACCCTTAGCATCAATTGCTTAACAACTAGCATAAAAATAAGTCACGTATTTTTAGAACCACAAGATCAAATCTAATTAAATTACCATTTTCACAGTAAACAGTTTGGCGCCTACCGTGGGGCTAAAAATAATAGTGATTGTTTTCTTGTTGGTTTAGTACATAACGCAAGTTATCTTTCATGCTCTTTCTTGTCCAAAGAATCTTTGATTTCAGGTCAGAATGTCAAACTCAGTGAACGCACATGAGAACAACATTCCTGAGGACCATGGAGAGAATGGTGTAGCTGTTTCAGGTGTCGGTGTACCACCGCGAAACCCTGAGGACGCACCAGAACCAATTCCCGTGGACGTGGTCTTGCGCAACGCCCAACACGTCGATATAAGCTCCCACACTGACAGGAGTATACGCCAAGAGAATCGACAAGAAGCTCAGAAAACCCCAGCTCGGGAGGAACGAGAGGTTAGCCTTCACGTATTTTTGAGATGTTGCAGGCACAACAGCTGCCGATCGCTCAACTACAGAGCCACCAAAAAACTCCGAGCACAGCGGCCCCAGAAGCGGCTCCTCGAGCCGAACAAGTACCCGAAAGATCAAGCAACAACGGGTCACCAGCCGATCCCTCTATCATAAAGATGCTCGAGGACTTCACGAAGAGGATTGAATCGGGCGAAAAGAAGATAAAAGCCAATGACAAAAAGGTGGAGACCTACAATTCAAGGGTCGATCAGATCCTAAGCACACCCCCGATCCTAAAGGGTGTAGATCCAAAGAAGTTTGTACAAAAGCCATTTCCGTCAAATGTCGCTCCAAAGCCCATTCCGAAGAAATTTAGAATGCCTGATCTCCCGAAGTACAATGGAACCTCGGACCCTAACAAGCACATCACTGCTTATACTTGTGTTGTAAAGGGGAACGACCTGAAGGACGACGAAATTGAATCCGTCTTGTTGAAGAAGTTCGGAGAAACACTTTCAAAAGGGGCCATGATGTGGTATCACAACCTAGTCCCGAATTCAATAGATTCATTTGCCATACTGGTAGACTCTTTTATAAAGGCACACGTCGGTGCCATTAAGGTCGCTACAAGAAAGTCTGACGTCTTCAAGATCAAACAAAGAGAGAACGAGATGCTGCGGGAGTTTGTATCTCGTTTCCAAATGGAGCGAATGGAACTACCACCAGTCTCCGATGACTGGGCAGTGCAGGCCTTCACCCAAGGTTTGAACGAACGAAGCTTGATAGCTTCAAAGCAACTAAAGAACAACCTGATAGAATATCCCGTCGTGACTTGGTCGAATGTCCACAACCGATATCAGTCGAAGATTAGGGTCGAGGACGACCAACTGGGAGCCCCCTCGGGCTCAGTATATCCCAACAGGCTCTTGGCAAAGGAACCAAGGCAAAATAAGGAAAGGTATCAACCTTACACTGAAGATCAAAGAAACGCCCCAAGACGTAACATACCCCGAAATGACCGAAGGACAGACCGAGGTCAGAATCCTCGGGGACTCGGGGCAGAGTCGGATTCGACAGACATATAGGACCGACGAAGGCACCCCGATTTTCCGAATACAACTTCAACATTGATGTTTCAGACATCGTCTCTGCC
Organism: Nicotiana attenuata; assembly: GCF_001879085.1. Lineage (NCBI taxonomy): Eukaryota > Viridiplantae > Streptophyta > Magnoliopsida > Solanales > Solanaceae > Nicotiana > Nicotiana attenuata. The sequence goes on along the minus strand of NW_017671304.1, from coordinate 269,410 downwards.
ATCGGTAAAATCAGAGAAACCAGGTGGCCAAAACCCGTACAATCGGATCCGTCACAAAGGAACCCCAACCTGGTATGAGAGTTTCACGGTGCACACAGTCATAGGACCGTAGATTGTAGACAGCTCCGAGAAGAAGTAGCCCTACTGATCAGCAAAGGGCATCTACGAGAGTTCCTCAGAGATCGAGCCAAAAATCAATTCCGGGAAAGAGAAGCAAACAGGAAAAATGAAATAGAAGAACCACAACATGTCATCCACATGATTGTTGGAGAAGTCGACATCCCACAGGAACCCATTGTCAAACGAACAAAAATATCCATCACCAGGGAAAAGCGAACTCAGGGTTACATACCCGAGGACGCTCTCACCTTCAGCGACAAGGACATCGAGACCCTATCTTAGCCTCATAACGACGCACTGGTAATCTCTTTTCTTGTGAATACATTTCAAAAATTAAACGTGTACTTGTGGATCCAGGTAGCTCGGCCAACATTATCAGATCGAGGGTGGTGGAGCAGCTCGGACTGCTCGACCAGATCATGCCCGCCTCTCGTGTCCTCAACAGATTCAACATGGCAAGCGAGACAACGAAAGGGGAAATCACCATACCGGTCAACGTGGCCAACACAACCCAAAATGCCAAGTTTCATGTCATCGAAGGAGACATGAGATACAATGCCTTACTCGGATGAGAGCAGTACCATCAACTCTTCATCAAATGATGAAATTTCCGACAAAGGATGGAACAAAAACTGTGTACGGAGAACATCATGTAGCAAGAGAGATGTTCGCGGTGCACGATGTGGCGCCGGTATCGACGCCTTCAACATCAAAGGAGCTAAAGGACAAACGAACATGGAAGTAGCAATCACGAGATACATTCTTGGCTACACCCGAATAAATGAGTAAAGGACCGTACTGCGTCCCCAGAGCAAACGATTGAAGCACATCGAGGCTCGAAGCGCCATCACCACTAAGGTATAATCGTCTCCCTTTTTATTTTACATCTTACACTAACCTGTGTATAGGTTTCCGATTGGAACAATCGAAGCGCTTCCAGCTTGAAGACCTCAGGTTTTATAGTATGCGTTGCACTCTTTTCCTTCGACCGGGTTTTATTCCAAGAAGGGTTTTACCGGCAAGGTTTTTAACGAGGCAACATCCATATGCTACCTGAGGAGAACTTAACAAGTATTCAAGGCTTCTCTTCAATCAACCTCGAATACTGGGGGGTATACCCCCGGGAGGTCACCCCTCGAAGAAGTCAAGATGAGCCAAAAAGGGGCTCAATAGGAAAATGATGTATCGGGCCAAACAGTCGAATGAACCGTGTCCGCATAGAATAATTGAACCCTTGACGACAAAAACATGTATACTTGTACCAAGTAATCAAGGAATATTTTTCCACCAAAACATTCAGTGCTTCAAAGAAATCCGCTATTTTTTCAAGAAGCGGCTCCAGAGACAGAGATTTCCTGAACACTCGGGGACTGACGTCAAAAACTCAAAGCCATACGACCTCCAGGCCGAAAACTTCGAACTCATAAGACTTCGATGAGGCAATTCCAAGTTTACACAAAATGGCTCCAGAGCTAAGACACTCTCGATGTCTCGGGGACTGTTACCGACGGTCACTCCATCGATTTGTCAACTCGAGGCTATAAGACCCCATGCGGCAACCTCGAGCTCATAAGACCTTCACAAGGCAATACCAAATCTGTAAGACCTCAAGCAAGGCATGAGTTATACTTGTAACAAGTAACCAAATCTGTAACACCTCAAGCAAGGCATGGGTTATACTTGTACCAAGTAACCAAATCTGTAAGACCTTAAGTAAGGCATGTCAAAATTTATAAGACCTTACAAAGGGCATAATCCCGATCTTAAAGTTAAGGATATATTTTCGAACTTGTAAGACCCCTAAAAAGGCATACCCTCGACATAGACACTGAAGCTACTTCACTCGGGGACTAAAAGGCTACAGCCAAATACAATGACTACTATCACAAGGCTATACCAGCCAAACTAACGCGACTCGGGGACGCCCGACTGTCGCCAATAAACTCACAGGCCTTCAAATTACTTCGAAAATACTTCAGAAAGAACTAGTTAATCAGGCTACCCTCGGCATAAGCAAAAGAGCTTCGACCATGTCAACTCCTAACAACAGGCTTCGAAATATTCAACCATCGAGCAAAACCTCCCGAGGTGCTCGCCTATCGTCACATAACGGCTCGCAATCGAGGTTCTTATCAAACCGTCAAAGAGTCGGATGAACAGAAAAAACTTTAACGAGGGAAAAATAAGCCTACACTAGAGGTCATGTCGACCCTACGCGTAAGAGCCACTGTCTCCAGCTTAAAATAAAGGTCGTACCGACCCAACGCGTAAGATCCGCTGTCGCCAGCTTAAATTAATGGTCGTACCGACCCAATGCATAAGAGCCAGACGCCATCTTAAAATTCAAAAACTTAAGGGTCGATGAGCTCGAGTCGAGATCCGACTCGAAGATTGAGCCCGAAGCAGTTAACTAAAAAAACGCCTAAGGGCAAATGCGTAAGAGCCTACGAGCCAGCCCAACAAGCCTCAGGACCAATTTACAAACCTAAGGTTTTTTACCTCAAAGTCCAGTTCACCTGGCCAAACATCGACAGACATATGAATTCAAAACAAAAAGAGACGTACACAATAGAGGAAAATGCATGGAAGGTGAAACCAAAAGGTTTCCTTTTATATGTATATACAAAGCTCCGTTTACAAAGTTCTCTAAGAGCACTGTACAAAGAATCGAAAACCAAGGCCTAGTCTACGCTCCCCTCGAGGACTGCAGCCCGTTGGCTCCTTCCTCATTATCTTCGGCATTGGATAAGAGGAACTTGGAGTCATATTCCTCCGCCTTCGCCTGCGCTATCTCCTCCGAGAGCTCGAAGCCCTTAGCATGGACTTCATCGAGATCTTCCCTTCGAGATTTGCACCGAGCATACTCATTGCTTCTGCTCTCCCGATCAGAAGCCCTTCGCGGCTCAGCCCGAGCATCGGCGGTGTCTTTTAAATAGACGGCCACCTTCTTATCAGCCTTAGCTCGAATCTCTTCAGCTTCAGCTCGAGCGTCCACAACCTCAGCCTTCATCTTCAAAAGCTCAGACTCGAGCCTCACGATCGTTCTCGTTTGGACCGAGCTATTTTCACGAGCGTTCCGGAGTTGCACCTCGAGGGCAGAAGCCTTGGCCAAAGCATTTTTCTTGGCCGCAACCTGGGCATCTTCCTGAGCCTTTAACTCAGTACATTCGTGCTTGGCCTGATGAACTTCACCTCAAAGGCGTTCCAGGTTTTCCATCTTCCTCTGCAACTGAAGTATCAAAGTGTTAATTTTCGAAGAAAGGAGAAAAAACGTGTACCCCCTCGAAACAGAGGTTACTTGTCCCTCGAGGTAGCTTTCGTAGCTCCGGCTCCGACTTGCCTCGTACCGCAGGTATGCCAGTTCCTTTGCCATTTTGTCACAAAGGAGCCTGAGGGATTTCTCCCCATCCAAGGCTTTTCGCAACCCGGCATCCCAGTGAAGCAGCTCAGACTTAAGCTTGTTAAAGGCCTATGGAAAAGGAGCTTAATAAGAAAATGAAAGTGCAAAATCAGAAAACTAACGCAATTGACCAAAACTCACCACAGAACAGAACCGCTGAGCCTCCTCAAAAGTCGAGCGCACATCTACTGGCCTGGTCTCATCGGCCCCAGTAGAACCGCTCCCAACAAAAATGTAATCATCCGAGACCTCGCTTGAGTCAGGCGGCCCCCGGCCTCGAACATCCCTCGAAGTACCTTCGACGGGAGAAAAAGACGGCGCCAGAAAATCCTTGTCCCTCGAAGTACCTTCGACGGGAAAAGAAGACGGCGATAAAGGAGGAACTGTTTTGGTGAGGCCAGAAGCCTCGGGCGCTGCAGGCTCAACTGATACATCTTTTCTAAGCCTCCGAGCAGGACTTGCCTCGCTATGAGCACCTTCGCCCTTCGAGGGTTCCTTTCGTTTGTTATTGCTCCTCGGTCCAAAAGCTGACGATCCTTTGTCCTCTCCAAGGGGGCACAGTCTCATCTCAGAAAATTCCCCAATGCCTACGGCGATGGAGTTAGCATACGTAAAAGGAAGTACCTTTCAATAAAAACATACCACACAACACGTACCGTGGTGTTTTGCCTCCCATCTACCCTTGGACAGATCCTGCCACTTACGCCCGTCATAGGTCGAGCGAGCTGCCAACTTCCGAGCCCAATCTGTCAGGTCAGGAACCTCATAGGGCATCCACGGGATTGCTGCAAAAAAGAAAAAGAAAGCGTCTTTACAAAATCCGCCTTCATCATGGGCAAAAATGATAAAAATACAAGTGTACCACTTACGTGTGAAATTCCGTTTCTCGGGAAATGGCAGGAACTACACGGGAATAATATCAACAGTCCGTACTCGGACAAATTGACTCATCCACCATCGGTCTCCATCTTCTTCATCGTCGACAACAAAGGACCTGGCAGATCGACATCGCAAAGTTATCAGGCCTCGGTGATGAAAGGGTCGGTACAGCCTAATGAGATGGCTAAGGGTATACTCAAGCCCGGCTTCCTCCACGAGGAACCTCATCATCAATGCTACCCTCCAGAACGACGGGTGAACCTGTGCCAAGGTAGCCCGATATCTTCGACAGAAGTCAAGCACGACTTTATCAAGAGGGCCCAACGTAAAGAGGTACGTGTATACATTGAGAAACCCCTCTACATGAGCCATGATGCTCTCACCCAGGGAAGGTACCTGCAGTACCACCTTTTCTCCCCATCCGCAGTCTCTCCTCACCGCCTCGAGGTGTCTCTATCCTATTGATGAAATAAACCTCGATACGTACTCCCAATGACCATGAACATTGGGGGGACTCTCTGACATAAGGTCCCTCCTCGAGACAAAAACTCTCAGGGCTAGCTCCCCGGATGGCGGTGGTGTACCACCAGCCAAGCAGGAAGCAGAAGCGGGACTCCCCTCTTCTTGATGAACAAGTTTGGCCTTATCAGCCATAAGCGTGGCGGAATAAGAAAAGGAAAATGGTATTTAAGCGAAAGCCTCGAATTAAAGTGGTGAAAGAGCTGATACAAGAAAGAAGAACTCTATGAAAAGGATAGCTGCTCAAACTAACGGAATCCTAAAAAAAAGAGGGAAACAAACTCATATATAGAGCAAGCGGCGACTGTCCGCCTACCCTAAAAAGGCCAATTAATTCTGGCTAGGCCATTGTCACTTTCAGGGGGGTGTACCGGTAAGATCACCTCGATCATTTCATGGACGAGTCATACGATTAACGTTGTCATACAACGTTCGAGGGATCAAAAACCCCCATATCGACATAGCCTCGAGACGGTACCCGATCTCGAGGATCTTTGTTGCTATAACAATGGGCTCTAAGGAGCTACCCACATAAACCTAGCCTCGAGATGGTGCCCGATCTCAAGGATCCTTCTAGATCCGAACCAGCTCCCACTCGAGAGTTATTAATAAAGCCTCAGGGCTATTTTTTTGCCTGCGGTCCAATTCACACGCGCTCTCGGTTACTTTAGCCCGAGGGCCACCTTCATTTTAAGTTCAGAGCAAGTTTTCGAGGCCACACGAGTTCGAGTAAACTCTCACTCGGGGACCATTTGAAAAGGCCCGAGGGCTGTCTTTATTTTCAGGTGATCAACCAAATTCATCTCTCGAGGCCCCACTCTCACTCAATTCAAAGTCGGAAGTCCCGGTGTCCTAAGTTTGTATCAAGTTAATCAGGATTTAGTCCGAGGGATGTCAAAGGGTTTCCAGGAAATATCGTACTAACCAATTAAAAACCGAGGGAACGCCCACGTCCGGGTTCAGTATTCGGACCAATCGATAAAGTCACATGCTCGGATTTGTTACAAACACATCCAAAGGGAAATCCAGAACAAGTCAAAGACAAATTGAAGAAACATTTTTTGTATTAATAAACTACGATTACAAAAGCCCACGCGGGGTCCTTACACAAAAACAAAGAAACAAAAACAATTGCTAGAAGTCTAATCTATACTCGAAGGTACATCCTCGGGGGCGACATCTACGAGAACCATTTCCTCGGGGGTCCATTTCAATCTTCCAAGCGACACCTTTGAGAATCTCCTCCGAAACGGCAATAGATGGGGAAGAAGGCCATAGCCTATCAAAGAGCAAAAGCTTTTAAAGCCATGAAAGTTGTGGCTTGGTGAAAAATTTGGCTAGTATGGGTCTTGTCAGCACTACTATTGTGAAGCCACTTCTTGAGACGTTGCATCGGTGCGGGATACAACAGTTAGTAGATGACACCACCTCACTCCGGAGAAAGCAAAGGGAGTGAAGCGCCATACCAGGTTGATGTTAAGAGAGATGAGCATCAGTTCAAGGACCACATATCCTCTGATGCGGGAACAATATGAAGCCCCTCTCTCATCATTTCGGGCCAACAACAACAACAAACCAGTACGATCCCACTCAATGGGGAAGAGCTCTAAAAGAGAGCCATGGCATAAATGGCAAAACCGCTGCCGTGTGACCTTACGGTCACGGGCTTGAACCATGGAAAATAAAGTTTGGATGAGGAAGAAAAGAAGAAAGGAGTTGAAAGCTGTGGAAGAATGACTGGATGGAGTTTTGATTCAAGAAACCCCCCATTTATAGAAAGGCAGTAGCGTAACCAACGGAGCAATCAATGCCTTTGGGAAATGTATCGCCAGGCGCAATCAATGCTTTTAGGGAAACGAATCGGCGGCGATATGACCACTTTTAGAAGAATAAACCGACAGTGTATTGAATGCCTCTGAAGATGGATTGATAGGGCGTTTCCAGTCACTTAGAGCACTGACATCACAACCATGACGTCATCACAAGATGTTCAAGAAAGTCAAGAGTCAGGACCGTTTCTTATCATTTTTGTTCTAAGAAACGCGGGGACTATCTGTATACGGTAAAAATCAGAAGACTCGATTTTATGGCCATTATGACGCTTCACAAGCACGTCTCCAAAGGCTCGAGGCACGGCTCGAGGTTCGACCCCGAGGGTTCTCGACGTTCGACCTTGGGGCAGTATAAATCGGTGGTTATGATGGCAAAGCGGGAAGTTCCCAAGGCACTTGATTTAAGCTCACCAAGTCTATAAGGCTAGTACGAGCCCGTACTGTGGCATTAAATGGCTGTATCAACTGCGTATCTTTATAATAAATGCATCTCTACCATGTTGGATTTCCCCTCATATATAAAGGGATCCTTGTTATTTTGTAAGGGGATAGATAACACATAACATTGAATACAAGAATAAGAACATTCTCTGCTCTCTATCTTAGACATATTCTCCTTTGATCTTGTTATTTACACTTATTGCTTACATTTATTGTATTTCATTGATTGTTCTTCATTTATTACTCATCATTGATCATAAAAGGCCCTCATTAAGGCCCCTAGAATTGTTAGTCCTCCACCGACTGTTCAGAGCCTAACGCCTAGCTCGACCTCGGGGCCCCGTATCAACCAGCTCAAGGCCCCGATTCCCAGCCACTCGGTTTGCTTGATACACTACCTTCAGGCTCTTACTTTATTTTCTAGTCTCACACTTAACATCAATGTCTTAACAACTAGCATAAAAATAAATCACGTATCGTTTAGAACCACAAAATCAAATCTAATTGTAATTACCATTTTCACGGTAAATAATACTTCATATAGCACCAACCGTCTCTCGGGCTGGGGTAGGAGCACAAACTCCCTCTACTCACACTCCAGAGCTGATGGCTCCCCAATTTCAGACTCCAGCAGCTCAGCTAGTTGGGGTAGTTCCGCCGGGTGTTGTAGCACAGACCGGTGATGGATCAGCTATGTCTCAGGATGCTTTGTGGAGGTTGGACAGGTTCACCAAGCTTTTCACTACTACATATAACGGTACATCTTCAAAGGATCCCCAGGACTATTTGGACAGTTTCCATGAGGTTACGGAACATTGGGATACTGGAGACCAATGGGGTCGACTTTATTGTTTTTCGTCTGTCAGGTTCCGCCCAGAAATGGTGGAGAGATTATTGTTTGGACAGACCAGCTGGGTCAGAGCTCTCACTTGGGACCAGTTCTCACAGCTATTCTTGGAGAAGTATCTTCATATCACTCAGAGAGAGGACTATCAGAGGCAGTTTGAGCACATTCAGCAGGGTTCTATGACCGTCACTCAGTACGAGACCAGATTTGTGGACTTGGCCCGTCATGGTCTTCTTATACTTCCCACCAAGAGAGAGAGGGTGAGGAGGTTTATTGAGGGACTTGCTCAGCCTATCAGATTGTAGATGGCTAAGGAGACATGGAGTGAGATTTCTTTCCAGGATGCAGCCAATGTGGCTAGATGAGTTGAGATGGTTTTAGCTCAGGGGAGTGGTCAGGGGTCTGACAGGCCTCGTCACTCCGGTGGATTCAGTGGGACCTTATTTGGAGGTCGAGGTACTTTTGGTAGAGGCTATAATCCCAGGCCATTTCATTCAGCGCTTCAGGCGTCCCATGGAGCTTCAGGGAGGCGTGGTACTTATGTACCCCCTTCATGGCAGCCAATTTATAGTGCACCGCTAGCTCCCATCATAGCACCTCCTCTTTAGAGTTATTATCGCGGTCAGCCAGCCCGTCAGGGTCAGTCTCAGTATCCTCAGCCGCAATATTCAGATGGATGTTTTGAGTGTGGTGAGTATGGGCATGTCCGGAGGACCTGTCCGAGATTAGTGGGTGTTCAGTCGCAGCAGCAGAGTTCTCGTGCCATGATTCCGGCACCGCATGCCCAGCCAGCTAGAGGTAGGGGTCAGCCCGCTAGAGGTGGAGGTCAGGCCTTTAGAGGCGGAGGCCAGGCCGCTAGAGGTGGAGGCCAGCCAGCAGTGGGTCATCCCAGGGATATGGTTCAGGGTGGTGGGGCCCAGCCCCGATGTTATGCTTTCCCAGCCAGGCCTGAGGCTGAGTCCTCCGATGCAGTTATCACAGGTACTGTTTTGGTTTGTAGTAGAGATGCTTTAGTCCTATTTGATCCAGGGTCTACATACTCCTATGTGTCATCTTATTTTGCTTCATATTGGGTTGTGCCACGTGATTCTTTGAGTGCTCTCGTGTATGTGTCCACGCCAGTAGGGGATTCTATTATTGTAGATCGTGTCTATCGCTCATGTGTGGTTGTTATTGGGGGTCTTGAGACTAGTGTAGATCTCATACTCCTCGTTATGGTGGATTTCGGTGTCATTTTGGGGATGGATTGGCTGTCACCTTATCATGCTATATTGGATTGTCACGCCAAGATCGTGACCTTAGCTTTGCTAGGGTTGCCTCGATTAGAGTGGAGAGGGACTCCTGGTCATTCTACCAGCAGTGTTATCTCTTATATGAAGGCTCGGCATATGGTCGAGAAGGGGTGTTTGGCTTATTTGGCTTATGTTCGTGATTCTAGTGCTGAGGTTCCTTCTATGGATTCTGTGCCAGTTGTTCGAGAGTTTCCAGAGGTATTTCCTGCAGACCTGCCGGGGATGCCACCCGACAGGGATATTGACTTTTGCATTGATTTGGCTCCGGGTACCCAGCCCATTTCTATTCTGCAGTATCGCATGGCCCCGCCTGAGTTGAAAGAATTGAAGGATCAGTTGCAAGATTTGCTTGATAAGGGTTTTATTAGACCTAGTTTCTCGCCCTGGGGTGCGCCGGTGTTGTTTGTTAAGAAGAAGGATGGATCGATGAGGATGTGTATAGATTATCGGCAGTTGAACAAAGTCACCATCAAGAACAAGTATCCATTGCCGAGGATTGATGATTTGTTTGATCAGCTTCAGGGTGCCAAGGTATTTTTGAAGATTGATTTGAGATCTGGCTACCATCAGTTGAGGATTAGGGCATCCGATGTCCCTAAGACAACTTTTCGCACTCGGTACGAGCATTATGAGTTTCTTGTGATGTCATTTGGGTTGACAAATGCCCCAAAAACATTTATGGATTTGATGAACCGGGTGTTCAAGCCCTATCTAGATTCCTTTGTGATTGTTCTCATCGATGATATATTGATCTACTCCTGCAGCCGAGAGGAGCACGAGCAGCATCTTTGGATAGTTCTTCAGACTCTGAGAGACAGCCAGTTATATGCTAAGTTTTCGAAATGTGAGTTTTGGTTGAGTTCAGTTGTTTTCTTGGGTCACATTGTATCAGCAGAGGGGATTCAGGTGGATCCTAAGAAGATAGAGGCAGTCAAGGACTGGCCTAGACCCATATCAGCTATAGAGTTCCGGAGTTTCTTGGTTTTGGTGGGTTATTACCGTCAGTTTGTGGAGGTGTTTTCATCCATAGCAGCCCCGATGACCAGGCTGACCCAAAAGGGTGCCCCGTTCAGGTGGTCGGACGAGTGTGAGGCGATCTTTCAGAAGCTCAAGACAGCTTTGACTACGACGACGGTATTGGTGTTGCCTACGGGTTCAGGGCTATATACAGTATATTGTGATGCATCTCGTATTGGACTTGGTGCGGTGTTGATGCAGAATGGCAAGGTTATTGCTTATGATTCGCGGTAGTTGAAGATTCACGAGAAGTATTATCCAGTTCATGAGTTGGAGCTAGCAGCCATTGTTCACGTGCTGAAGATTTGGAGGCATTATTTATATGTCGTGTCATGTGAGGTGTTCATAGATCATAAGAGTTTGAAGTACTTGTTCAAGTAGAAGGAGCTAAATTTGAAGCAAAGGAGGTGGTTGGAGCTATTGAAAGACTATAATATCACCATCTTGTATCATCCCGGGAAGGCCAATATGGTGGCCGATGCTTTGAGTAGGAAGTCGGCTAGTATGGGTAGCCTTGTATATATTGCAATTGGTGAGAGACCGCTTGCTTTGGATGTTCAGGCTTTGGCCAATTAGTTCGTGAGGTTGGATATTTCTGAGCCTAGCTGTGTTCTAGCTTGTACAATCGCTCGGTCTTCATTATTTGAGCGTATAAGAGATCGGCAGTATGATGATCCTCATTTGCTTGTCCTTAGGGACACAGTTCGGCACGGAGATGCCAAGTAGGTTACAGTTGGAGATGATGAAGTTTTGAGGATGCAGGTCGTATTTGTGTGCCTAATGTGGATGGTCTTCGTGAGTTGATTCTAGTGGAGGCCCATAGTTCCCAGTATTCTATTCATCCGGGCGCCGCTAAGATGTATCAGAACTTATGGCAGCATTATTGGTGGAGGAGGATGAAGAAGGATATTGTTGCATATGTAGCGCGGTGTTTGAATTGTCAGCGGGTAAAGTACGAGCATCAGAGACCTGGTGGTTTGCTTCAGAAGATTGAGATTCCTAAGTGGAAGTGGGAGCGTATCACTATGGATTTCGTTGTTGGACTTCCACGGACTCATAGGAAGTTTGATGCAGTATGGGTTATTGTGGATAGGTTGACTAAGTCAGCGCATTTCATTCCTGTGGCAGTTTCCTATTCTGTAGAGCGGTTAGCTGAGATCTATATCCGGGAGATCGTTCGTCTTCATGGTGTGCCCGTGTCTATCATTTCTGACCGAGGTACGCAGTTTATCTCGTATTTCTAGAGGGCAGTGCAGCATGAGTTGGGTGTGCGGGTCGAGTTGAGCATAGCATTTCATCCTTAGACAGAAAGTCCGAGTGTACTATTCTGATTTTGGAGGATATGCTCCGCGCCTGTGTTATTAACTTTGGAGGTTCTTGGGATCAGTTCTTGCCGCTAGCAGAGTTTGCCTACAACAACAGCTATCAGTCAAGCATCCAGATGGCTCCCTATGAGGCTTTATATGGTATACGGTGTCGATCGCTAGATAGGTGGTTTGAGCCGGGGGAGGCTCGGTTATTGGGTAGAGATTTAGTACAGGATGCCTTGGATAAGGTTAAGATCATTCAGGTTAGACTTCGTACAGCTCAGTCCAGGGAAAAGAGTTATGCCGACCGTAAGGTTTGTGATGTGGCATTCATGGTCGGAGAGCGAGTGTTGCTTCGAGTGTCACCCATGAAAGGCGTGATGAGATTTGGGAAGAAGGGCAAGCTAAGCCCTAGGTTCATCGGGCCTTTTGAGAACCTTGATCGAGTGGGAGAGGTGGCTTACAGACTTGCGTTACCACCGGGTTTATCAGCTGTGCATCCGGTGTTTCATGTGTCCATGCTTCGGAAGTATCACGGCGATCCATCCCACGTGTTAGACTTCAGCACTGTCCAGTTGGACAAGGATTTGACCTACGAGGAGGAGCTGGTAGCCATTCTAGACCGCAGGTTCGACAGTTGAGATCGAAGAGTTACCCTTCGTTCCGTGTGCAGTGGAGAGGTCAGCTTGTTGAGGCAGCTACCTGGGAGTCCGAGTCCGATATGCGGAGCAGATATCCCCATCTTTTCACCGACTCAGGTACTTTTCTATGTCCGTTCGAGGACAAACGGTTGTTTTAGAGGTGGAGAATGTGATGACCCAAAGGGTCATCCTTTGTTTTAGAATCTGATTACGAGTTCCGAGGCCTTGAAAACCTCATTTTATCTCTCATTAATTTGCGTGCGCAATCCGGACGCGTATCCGGAAAGCCTTTACGTGAAAAACTTAAGAAAAGATGATTTTTAGCTTAAAAAGATGATTTTAGTTGACTTCGGTCAACATTTTGGGTAAACGGCCCGGACCTGTGTTCCGATGGTCCCGGAGAGTCCGCAGTAAAATATGGGACCTGGGCGTATGCCCGGAATCGAATTCCGAGGTCCCTAACCCGAGAAATAAATTTTTGAAGAAAATTGATAAGACTGAAAATGCAGTAATGTAAATGATTTGATCTTGTTGGTAACGGGCCCGTATCTTGGTTCCGGAGACTGGTACAGGTCCGTTATAATATTTAAACCTTATCTGTGAAATTTGGTGAAAACGGAAGTGATTTGACGTGATTCGGACCCTTGGTTGAGAAAATAGGAAGTTTGAAACTATCTTGAAAATTTCATATATTTTGGTGTTAAATTCATAGTTCTAGGTGTTATTTTGGCGATTTGATCGCATGAGCAAGTTCGTATGATGCTTTAAGACTTGTGTGCATGTTTGGTTTGGAGCACCGAGGGCTCGGGTGAGTTTTAGATAGGCTACAGAGTGATTTGGACTTAAGGAAAATTTTCTGGTATGTTGCAGGTCTGCAGACTTCACATTTGCGAAGTCTGGCTCGCAAATGCGAGCATCGCATTTGTGAAGGTATTTCGCATTTGCAATCAGAAGGCTGGGAAGGGGACCTTTCGCATTTGCGAAGCTCATTATTGCAATTGCGATTGGAACAGAGGCCGCATTTGCGAACACTTGTTCGCATTTGCGATGCCACCAGGCTAGGCCAAGCTTCGCATTTCCGAAGTAATGTCCGCATTTGTGAGTTCGCAATTACGAACTTGTGATCGCAAATGCGATAACTGCGACAATTCAAAACAATTTTTGGACGGGATTTTTCATTCATTCTCCCATTTTTCAAAACCTAAACTTCAAGAGACGATTTTCCAAAGAACATTTCTTCCCCAAATCATAGGTAAATGATTCTTAACTCATTTCTTTCAATCTATTTCATATTTTTATAAGATTTCATCCTAGGATCTAGGGATTTTCATGGTGGAATTGGATGTTTTTGAGTAGAACTTAGGAATTTCGAAATTTGGGGATTTGGACCTGAAATTGAGGTCGGATTCCAAAACCAGATGTATATCCGGGCTCGGGGGTGAATGGGTAATCGGGTTTTGGTCGGAATTTCGAGTTTTGACCAAGCGGGCCCGGGTCGATTTTTGACTTTTTGGGAAAAATGTTGAGAAATCTGTAATTATGCATTGGAATTGGTTTCTTTAGCGTTTATTGATGTTATTAAGTTAAATATGGCTAGATACGAGTGGATTGATGGAGGAATCGAGAGGTAAAGCGGTATTTGAGCTGTGAATTACCCGTTGGCTTGAGGTAAGTGTTTGGTCTAACCTTGACTTGAGGGATTTGAGATCCCCGACTTGCTTGCTATGTGAAATGCCATGTGTGTGGAGTATAGGTGTGGTGACGAGCACCTATGCGTCGCCAAATTACTTGTTTAGCCTGTCCCCTTGCCCCGTTTTCCTATATATTGCTCTCTTGTCTTACTTTCTACTTACTTATTGATGCTTCCATGTCTAATTGCTTCTCGTTAAATGTTGCTTCTCTATTGGTGTTGTTAATTGTTCCATTGTTCCATTATATCACATTGTTGGTTTATGTTGGTTTATCGGTGCTTCATGGTACACTTTGGTTGGTCTCGCTGTGTAGCTTTAACTGGTGAAGTTTCATAATTGTAGTGATATTCCATTGTGTTGGTTTGAGGTATAAGTGTTGTGGAGGATTTGAGTTAACTTCTGAAACACTTGTCTTTATTTTGTGATTGGTGTTGATATGTAAATTGGGATAGGGTTGCACGCTGCAACAGGAGGAATAAGGGTTAATGTGATTGTCTAGTGGGATCGGGTTGCACGCCGCAACAAGGAGTAATAAGGGCGGACAAGTGGGATCGGGTTGCACGTCGCAACAGGAGGAATAAGGGTGATACATTGAGGAGCAATAATGGTGGACCGGTGGGATCGGGTTGCAAGCCGCAACTAGGAGTAATAAGGGTGAATATTTATACTCTTATTGATTATATGGTGGGATCGGGATGCGCGCCGCATCAACTGTTGTTTATGTATTCATTTCTGTTGAGGTTCATTATTGTGGTGTTGAAACTCCCTTAAGGATTGGTTATAGCTGAGTATTGGTAGAACAACTGGTTTCCGTATTTATTTAATGCAAGTTACTGTTATATTTCATTTTGTATTTCCTTTCTGTTTTAGTATAAATTGTTGCAGGTTATATATGTTGCTATGCCCCGCCTCAGCCTCGTCACTACTTTGTCGAGGTTAGGCTCGACACTTACTAGTACATGGGGTCGGTTGTACTGATACTGCACTCTGCACTTTCTGTGCAGATTTCGGAGCTAGTGGCTGATCGAGAGGTTGGTAGCTATTATTGCATTCAGGAGACCCAAGGTAGTCCTGCAGGCATCCGCAGGCCCTGGCGTCCCCTCTTATCTCTACTTCATTCTGTTTTACTTTCTCCGAGACAGATGTATTTTCTTTCAAACCATTACTTGTAGTATTCGTAGACTGTTCATGAGTTGCGACACCAATTTCTGAGTGGTATCTACTTTTGATTTCGTCAATAGTATAAGTGTAATTAGTTAAATCATGTACTTTCGTTTTTATTTCCGCTGATCTAGCATTTGTTAAACTTTATTTATTAAAAGGATAAAGGATAAAGGTAAAATATTCTGTAACGTTGGCTTGCCTAGCGAGTACAATATTAGGCGCCATCACGATTCCGAAGGTGGAAAATCCGGGTAGTGGCCAGTTTTGACGATAAATATTTTTTTGATAAAGAAAGTTTCCCCTTTAATGAACAATTAGCACGTTACCCAGACCACGCTTTATGACGAAAGAGGTAGAAATAGCGAATCACTAGTCGATCTCTGATAAAAAAAAAAAAAATATTATACATGAAGAATGTAATACAGATTAACAAGCACATAAGGATAGACTTTGCTATTAATCTACGCTCATTGACCAGACAACGACAAATAGTTATTTTTTTAAATAAAATATCAAGACAGCCCTCAAACAAAAAATTAGAAGGATCTAGTCTAGAAGGAAAAGAAATACAAGAAACTGTAAAGATGCCTTACACAATCGAGACAAATCTCAAGGAATGTTAGTAAAATTATACCTATCAACTAATTTCCTTTTCTTACTTTTGTTTTTCTTGTCTTCCAATTAAACCTAAAATAAAATGTCAGATTATTAGTCCATATTACGTCCTTAATACTCTTTACCTTAGTCATTATTCATTACTCATTAATTACTACTACTAATCAATACTAACTTTTAAGTAAAGTTTTCAATTCAATTAATGCCACGACAGTTTCACCATTGATACCTTTACAGCTTTTCTCCTATCAGAAAAAGGCTTTTGTTGCAACATTATAATAACTATAGAATGAATGAAAAGAGACTGCAAAAACTTGGACCACGTAAATTATCATTTACTCTACCTTGTAAAATTTAAAGAGTATAAATATATTTATTAAATGAGATAGCTGGTTTTGCATGGTCATTATTATGTTGGGGCATTTGTTTTGTCTTATAAAGTAAATGGGGTTGAATTATTATACGGTTTATACCATGCTCCTTGACGTTATACATTAAATGAAATTTGTTATGACTTTTATAATTCGTTCCTTTATTTTTTACGCCAAAGAAACAAAGTCTTCAATGTTAGGTCACTCAACTGACCGGTGGCGAAACTAGGGATTTTCCCAAGGGTATTTAAATTTGAAAGAAATGAAAAAAGAATTCGACAGAAAGTGTTCAATATGTGTTATATGTATTGGGAAAAAACTGAATTTATATTGAAGGTGACGTGGCATGACACGTGGACTGGTCAAATGGTCAAAACATGATGATCAATTGAGGGGCACGGGCGATATCAGATACGAAAAGAAGAGAGTTAAATAGGCACGAGATGCTATTCAAATGATATGAGTCTCGTATCTATTTAACTTAATTAAAGCCAGGAGGTCAGAAGGAATTGAAGATATGAATCTGATAGCATAAAGGAGTCTAAATTCAGTATTAAATGTCAAATACGTTAGNTCATCGTATTATAACACCATTATGAAGTTGAGACGTCTTCTTCATTAATTGTCGATATATGAAAAGGGCCCTCTTTTATAAACCTCATGTTAATAACTCATGAGAAGAATCATAAAGCAATTTCAAAGGATAAAAATGCTAAACTATTCTATAAGTCCTAAATAGATAAGAAAAAGGCAAGAATAGAACATATTGAAGTACCAAAAAAACTTCTTAAAAAAGAACTAAGTAAAACTTAGTCAAGCAAAATATTTTTACAAGTGCCCCATTATGATAACTGGGGACTTAACCAAAAAATCCCTTAAAAAGGTCAAGGGATAAAACCACCAATTAATAAAAAAAACAACAAAGGAGTAAAATATTCAACTTGTCACTAAAGGGGTTGGAACTTCTGAAATTGCAATGTCAACTTCACTTTCAGAAGCAGCTGTAGGCACGGTAGCAATTTCTGAGGAAGTAGCGGCAGTTGGGCTTGAAGTGTTAAAGTCACCGAGGGAAGCAAGAGTCACGGGAGCTTCAGCTTCCACGGACTGTATCAGTGAAGTTTCACCCTCAGGAGCTGGAATTGTAACATTTTCAACTTCAACAGAAGCGGCTCCTTCATTTAAAAGTTCCTCAGCCACGGGAGTTTCATCTGCCGGAGAAGGAAAGTCAAGTGGTTGTTGAGTCATTTCAATGGTTCTCAAAACCTTGGCCAATTCCGATTCTAAATCAAAGTTTTCTTGACTGGCCTCAGTTAAGGCATCACGGCGGGAGTTTAGAAAGGCCCAGCTCACCTCTATGTTAAAGTTCTCCTCAAGAAGCTCATAATCCCTTTCCCACGAGGCAAGATCATTTTTTAACATCTGATTTTCAGCCAAAGTGGAATCAAGGGTAGCTTCAAAGGAGGCACGAGAATTCTCTAAGGCACGAACCTTATCCGAGGAAATTTGCAAGTCAGCCTGAGCCTGAGACAAGTTTTGAACTAGCTCTCCCGCGTACTCTTCTTTCTTGCTCAACAATACCTTAAGTTCTCTAATCTCTTCGCTTGACTTTGATAATTGTTCTGAAAAAGAACATTCAAGGCGCTCTTTATCCTTCTCAGCTTTACTAGAAGAAGCCTTGGCCCCCGATAATTCAGAAGTCAGAATTTGTTTTTGCTGTTCCAATTGGTTGCCTCAAGCTGGGCTTCTCTTTCCAATTGGTTGCCTCAAGCTGGGCTTCTCTAGCTATCCTCTCAGCCTCAAGAAAAGTCTGATCAGACTCACGAGCCTTCTTTTCTAAGAGGGAAATTCTTCCCATCAATTCCGTACCAATGAGGTTAGCCTACAAAAACAATTTATGAAAGTTAGAATTAAAAAGAAAGAACTTATTAAAAAGTAAAGGGAGAGTACCTTCAATGTACAGTGAACTATATCATTCATCAAAGTTAGACAACTGTGACTGTCCATCTTCTTTTTCTCAATATCCCCAATTAAGGGTTCAAGCCAAACATCTGCTCCGCCAGACTTCCTTAAAAGACTGCTATTAGCAGGAACCTCAAGTGTTACACTCCTCATAGCCATGCTTCTGCTACTAGAACCCTCCTCTGCATAATGAGCAGAGGAAGGGGGAACTATAGAAGGAGGAACGGTAGAAGAGGTGAAAATAGTAGTAGTCGAAGGAGTCGAGGCAGGTAAGGGAGCAGAATTGACAAAGAGGCAGGAACAAACAAAGTGGGTAAGGAAACACTTGAAATTAGAGGAGGAACAGAAAGAACAGGAACGGAAGATAAAAGAGGAATTTCATCTAAAACCGGACCTAATTCACCACTTTCGAAGCCCTCAATAAAGAGGCGATGAGTGGATTCAGGGGTGTCCCTTGGAATGGTTTCTTCATCAGAGGTAATAGTAACGGGTTCGGAGGTACGAGCAGGAGAGATTTCAGTTTCATCCTCAGAAACAATGCGCCTCCTGGTTCTAGGACGAGCTGTCAAAGAGGTATCTTCATCTTCATCAACGTCAGAATCCTCTTCAACCACTTTCCTCTTTGACAGCGTGGCTTGTGTTAGCTACTTCAGCCGACATCCCTCGAATAGCAAATCCTGACAAAAAGAAGGATAAAAAGTTAAAAGAGGGGAAAAGAATTTAACGCACGAGAAGCAAAAAGGGATGTATACCGTGAGTTTTCACTTTCCAACCATGTTTGTTGGAAATAGATTTCCAAGTTCGTGCCTCCATAGGCACGGCTTTCAAGACAACATCTACCCAACCACGGAAATTAGGAACGGGTTCCACATCTCCCATGGTTGCTACAAAAAAGCAAAGGAATAATAATAAAATTAGAAGAGAAGTTGAAATAACGAAAGCAGATACGGCAAGGAAGAAAATACTTACGTGCAAAGTTCCATTTCTCAGGAAATGGAATGTTTGATTCACCCACCAAATCAATTGTGGGAACAGCAACAAACCGGGTGTACCAGCCACGGTCGTTATTATCTTCAGGGTTAACCAAAACCCTCTTACTTCTTGCAGTTAAGGTAAAAACACCATTGCGGAGTAGCTTGGGGTGATAAAGATGAATTAGATGAGGAAAAGTAAAGTCAACATCAGCTTTGGTTGACATATACCTCAAACAAGCTACTGCTCGAGGGGACCAACTTGATCCAGACAAATTTTGAAAAAACGACAGAAATCAAGAATGACAGGATCAATAGCAGGAGTAAATCCCAAAGTAAAGGGATAAGTGTAAATGAAAGAAAAGCCAACCCTATAAGAAGATATTCTTTGATGTGGAGTAGGAATAACTATTTGGGTGTCACCTCTCCAACGACAATCTCTTCGAATAATTTGAATCAAAGGTTCAGTAATTAAAGAGGGATATTTATCAGCTCTCTCTAATTTAATCACTTGGTCACGAAGGGATTCTTTGTCATGTTCGAAAGATAAATCCGTTGGCACAATTTCTTCAACCAGAGGCTCTTGGTTAGACTCGAGAAGGTTCTTTGCCCTTAGAAGAGGATCTGTTAGAAAGAGAGCCTCTAGAGATATTGCCAGAACTAGAAGAAGGAGTGATGGAACCAGAGGTACCACCACGAACCGACCCTGTACCACGAAGCACACCTCCTCTACCTCTTCTGTGTCTAGCAGGAGCATTGGGGAAACTATCAAGAATTGGGACTCTTTTAGGGTTAGGATTCGAAGACGACATAGTGAGAAGATATAAACAGAAGAAGAAGTGAACAAGAGTAAATAGCAAGAAATTTGGTAAAAAGCTTGTGAAGAAGAAGACAAAGGAAAAAGGGGGCAAGTTTATATATAAACTCAACCGTCGATAATTAAGAAGTGTAATGATGGAAAGCCTATAATAAAGGCAACTATCACTTCGTGAATAGTGGAGTTAAAAAAGCCTTAGAAAAAGGCTGCAAAATCGCAGAACTAATGAGAAGGTGACACGTATATGGTGCATTAAATAGAAGAGACAATTGAAGCGTCGACACTATCATAGCATTGATTATGGCAAAAATTCCCTTTTTAATGAAGATCCACTTCCCAAATATTTAATTGATAAATAAATGGAAAGTGGGGGGACTATCTGTATTGGGAAAAAACTGAATTTATATTGAAGGTGACGTGGCATGACACGTGGACTGGTCAAATGGTCAAAACATGATGATCAATTGAGGGGCACGGGCGATATCAGATACGAAAAGAAGAGAGTTAAATAGGCACGAGATGCTATTCAAATGATATGAGTCTCGTATCTATTTAACTTAATTAAAGCCAGGAGGTCAGAAGGAATTGAAGATATGAATCTGATAGCATAAAGGAGTCTAAATTCAGTATTAAATGTCAAATACGTTAGCGAATCAGCATTGAATAGGAATGATTGTGTAACGTTTCATTTAATGTCATTTAATGCTCATAATTGCCTTTTTAAGACTGAGACATTATACCTTTTCCTTGAAAAATCAACTATAAAAGGAGGAGATCTCAGCATTTGTAAGGACACGAAATATCATTGAGATTACATTGAAATACAAACTTATTTACTGCTTTATTATTCTAAAAAATTCCTTATTCTTTTCGTCTCCTGATTATCAGTAACCCGATTTTTTCTCTTAATTTCTAGTTTTAACCGAAATTCTATTTTTTGGTTAAACAAATTGGTTCCGTTACCGGAAATCTGATAATCAAGCATATCTCAATCTAATTTTCTTGATTGCATCAATCATGTCGAACAACAATGACAACATTCAAGGAAACCCAGAAATTCAGACAGTCCAACAACTTCAGGGAGATTCCCCACAAGGCTCTCCACAAGGTTCTCCACGAGGTTCCCCACGACGATCTCGTGAAGGCACTCCTGATGGATCTTATACAGATGGACACCCAGGTAATACCTCGGCCAATTATCCTTTCGAATCCTGCAACCTTTTCTTCAGTTGTTGATGATAACCTTATTCGTGGATTCCGCTTGTCCATTCCCCACTGGGTGATATGGTGTAGATGTTATCCTTTAATCTTCCAAACTTTGAAAGAAATCTGTGATTTGGCTCCTATGAATGTGGTCCATTATCACACACGATTTCCTTTGGTACCCCCAAAATGATATATTATGTTTCTCAAATGAAGTCTTTAACTTCTTTCTCCCCGCACCTATTAAATGCTCCTGCTTCTACCCATTTAGTGAAGTAATCTGTAAGCACAAGTAGGAACTTTACCTGACCTTTGCTTGTGCAATGGACCTACGATATCCATTCCCCGATTTCATAAAGGCCACGTAGCTATGACAGGGTGGAAGTAACTCAGCTGGGCTATGCATATTATTGCCGAGTATCTTTGACATTTATCACATTTAGACACGAAATCGTTCGCTTCTTCTTCCATGTTGGGCCAATAATATCCTGCTCGAATCAATGTTTTACTAGCGACCTTCCACCAGCGTGACTTCCGCAATGTCCTTCATGTACTTTCCCTCATCACGTACTCGTTTGAGAGAAGGTCCGAACACCTTGCTAATCGGTCCACCTAACATCTTTCGATCAAAGATTCCCTTGATGCAAACAATAACCCAGCAGCTTTCTGGCGAAGTGCATGAGCTTTTGTTTCAATAGGCACGGTTCCATGCTGATAAAAAAGCCACAATTTTTGTTTCTCCAAAGCCCATGTTAAATGATAAAAATTTTACCTCATTTTTTCATCAGGGTCGAGACGGAATGAAATTAGATGTTATGATGAAGCATTTGCATCATTTGGCTACAGTCGTGCTCAGACGCAGGTAGTATCGACCAAAGCGATCATGCTTCTGCATTCCTCGTCTCTTGGGATCTGCATACCTTCCAAGTTGAGATTGTTTTATTAGCACCGTACCATTTTCAAGATATTCTTGCATTCGAGTTTCCCTGGCTTGCTATAGAGTCCCTAGAATTTGATTAACCACAAGTTGAGAATCGCTCTTGATTATAATCTGTGATATGCCAAGTTCCCTTGCCGATTCTAAAACCTGCAATGACAGCTTCAATACAGCTCTCTTCATTGTTAGTTTCGTAATGACCTTTTAAGGCTTGTCTAATATTTCACCCGTGTTGGTACGAAACTATTCCTAAAC
This sequence comes from Nicotiana attenuata, assembly GCF_001879085.1. NCBI lineage: Eukaryota > Viridiplantae > Streptophyta > Magnoliopsida > Solanales > Solanaceae > Nicotiana > Nicotiana attenuata. The sequence goes on along the minus strand of NW_017671304.1, from coordinate 247,132 downwards.
CTGCGCGCTTTTACATTAAGATGAACCGTCAGTTGATTAAGGTCCAAGTCCCCGGGTTTGCCACCATTAAAAACTCTGTTAATTCTTTTTCAGCTTCTAAACTGCCATCCCCTGACTGAAATCAGCTAATACCCTGAGATTTTAATAGCATTCCTAGGTTGGATAAAGGATAGTCGTACTCACTTAATTCTATAGCCATTTGCTCAACCTACCGTCGATAATTCATGTTTATGCCAAAATTTTCGTAATGGAAAAGCAGTAACCACAGAATGGGATGACATTGAATAAGGGTTTTAATTTTCTAGACGCCATGATCAAAGCAAGCCGCTAAACATTTTCTAGTTGCGGTACCCCGTGTTTCTGCATCTAGCAAAGGAACTTGCTTACATAATAAATAGGAGATTTGCTACCTTGATCCTCCCGGACTAATAACAGCTAGCCTTACCGCAACTTCTGACACGGCAAGATAATATGAGTAAACTCTCTCCTACCTTTGGTTCGCCAACAAGCGGTGGATTTGAAAAAATATACTTAGATCTATAAGTCTTGTTGACAATCCTTGTTCCATTCAAACATGATTCTGTTTCTTTAAAGGCTGAGAAAAATGAAGCATTTTTCTGAAAGACTTGGAAATAAATCTCCCCCAAAGCTGCATTCGTCCCAGTTAGCTTGAAACTTCTTTTTATCGTAAGTACATCTGGAATTTCTTCAATGGCTAAATTGTGCAGGATTCACTTCAATCCACGTGTTAGAAACAAGAAAACTAAAAATTTTCCTTGATGCCACTCACAATGCAGCATTTGTTCTGATTCAACTTCATATTATGACTTTTCGCAAAATTTTAAACGTATCTAGATAAGTGCGATATATGATCTTCTGAATGTTGATTATTAACTAGCATATCATCTATGTAACTTCCATGTTTTACCTAAATGTTCTTGAATATTTGGTGAACCAACTCTATACGTTCACATCTCGAACTCATTCTTAAGACCGAACAGGGCATTACCCTTATAACAATAAGTCCCACCCTGTCTGTTTATAAAAGAAGTTTTTCTTTCATCAAGCCTTGGATCCATCTTGATTCGATTATAAGCCTGAATATGCTCTAAAAAACTTATAGTTCATGCCCTGCAGTAGCATCAATTGAACTGGATCTATGTGGCAAAGGAAAAGAATCTTTGGACCAGGCTTTATTACAACGGTCTGTGTAATAGGCTACACAGAACTCGCCACTTACGCCGTTCTTATTGGGAACCACCAACAGTATATAGCTAACAGTTTAGGTAACTTTACCGTCGGCGATCGAACCAATTTTTTAGAATTTGAACTTCCTTTTAATCACCCTTATTTTTGAAAGTTCCTTGTTTTCTTGCTTTTGGCTTGACGGAGGATACGATTGGGATCTGTCATTTAGTTTATGAATCATCACCTCTGGTGGCTAACCTGTCATGTCTGTTATGGGACCAAGCAAAACAAGTATGCATTAGCTTTTCAAAATTCAATTAACTTACGTATTACCCTCCGGGCTAAGTTAGCTCCTATGTACACTTTCTCTCGGCCAATGTTTATAAATATAAACACCACAGCCTCTAGCTCTTCTATCGTTGTTTTGATGATGTATCCATTCTCCTCCGGTTCTATGAATGTGATGCTTGGCCAGGTCTTGAATCCAGATCTGTATGCTTTCTGCTCAGGTGAGGTCTTTTTCCATGTTACCCTCATCTCAATTCTTTAAAATTTGTAATTGCTATTATGTCTCCCACCATAACAATTGAAATCGCGTACGAGAGAGAAGCCCAAGGATGTTGTGAATCACTTGATTTGAATTCCATGGAGAAGGATAATGATTGATGTAGACTTAAGATACAACATACCATGCATGACTTCAAGGCTCTGCCATTTCCCATGATATATAGTTTCGAAGCATTATTATATACACTTCCTGAAATTGTTGTTTCTTAGCAGGTAATGTGAGCAACACATAGCATGTTATGAGGGAATACCATGCAACTTTTGTGAGGTCATCCCCATGTGACATATGTCGAAGCCCATACAAGTAGCGTTTTCTTCAACTATAATTTAGTTCTACACCAAGCAAATTTAGCTACTCCTTTTACAACTGATTGATCGAACCGAAGACGCCTGTATCATTTTCGCATTGCATTTACGCACCTATAGTATAATATTGTACGGAACTTCCTGGATCAACTCAAACTCGGCTTTCACATTAGCTCATGTACAAGTAAGATATACCAGAGTGCACTCGTTGTGGGGGGGTGATTACTCCTTTCTGTATCATGCATCATCAAAAGTGATTTACTTTCATCCTTCTAAGTCTGTCCACCCTTGTCGCAACTCGCTTTCCGGTGCGTGATTGTTATACTTTGAGAACGGTTATTTGAAGCCGTAATATGTACCTAGTCTAAATATCTCCCCACACCTGATTATAACATTCCACGGTTCGCGAGGAGGTTGTGCAGTGGATGTGGGCCTCTCTCCGGTTGCGTTTTGCTTATAGTATAGTTGTTCTATTATCTTTTAGATTAGTTTGATTATTCTTTGCGTCTTGATTAGCGTCTATTGGACCTGGATTTTTAGCTTTTGGGGCAGAAATATTTGGCTCGATTTGATTGCGTTTTTAGGGTGTTATGTTATATGGTAGTTATTCAAGACTAGTCCGTTGGTTAATCATGAAACAAGAAGGGAATTCGCGGCCAGTTAATTATTTGGTTTAGTTCAGGAAGAGGGGGTAAGAGGTAGGTCTAGTTAGTTTGGGGAATCAGCCATCCAACGTGCCGTCGACATAAAATGCCGCTATTACTGGGTTGGAGATCAACATGTGGCAAATTTAGGTCTTATGTTAGGGCGGAGCGGCTAAGCGTGCATTAGAAGTTTCTAGCATTTTTGTTGCTATAAATATCATTGATATTGCCCGTTGAGGAAAGGTGGTTGGTTTTTTTTTTTGGAGCTTTTCCAGCCTAGGAAAAATCCCAAAGTTTCCAGCCTCCAAAAACTGCCTCTTTCATAAACTTTCTCGTGCTAAATCTCGCAGATTTTGATTTGAAAATCAAATAGTCAAAAACCCATTGCGAAAAGTTTTTAAGCCTTAAAACCGGCGAAAACAAATGAAACTTTGAAAACCTTTTCAAGCATCAAAAATCTAAAACATAATACCAAGGTTTTAACTTGCCTCCGCGTTGATTCA